>NW_006436811.1:5535907-5542465 GCF_000325575.1 Pteropus alecto | reverse complement strand
TCCCTCCCTCCCTCCCTCCCTCTCTCTCTTTCTCTCTCTCACACACAGACACACACAGACACACACAGACACACACACACATACACAAACACATACACATTCCACTCCCTCTTTATCCATCCATCTATCTATCTCCCAATTTTCAGCTTTTCTTATCTCTGCTTCTATGTGTATGGCCTCATTCTCTCTTGCCAAAGTAAGGCTGTTAACATGAAATGCGAAAGATGGCCACTGAGCCCCAAGACTGTATGTCCACATTCCAAAATTAATAGACAGTCTTACTTGCTAGCTTTAGAGAAGATCTTCTCCAAGAAGATCTCTAATTGGCTCAGCTTAGGTAACTTGTCAACCAGTGTGACCTATGTTGTTTGCCTGATTAACTGTCTCAATATCAATACATAAAAGAATTAAAGATTTCTATGAGTAAACCAGTAAAAAGCCTTCTGAGGAGATAAAACTTTAAATTACTCCTATCTATTGTAGACTTATCTCCATACATTTAAACAGTTCATATCTAGAAAGGAGGAAAACATAGGTCTTTCCATTTTTTTTCCCTTTTTTTTCCTTTGAGCATCTATGGGCCTGGCCCTTGGGATTCATGCTTTTACCCCCAGCACAAGTCTCCTTATTTATTTGCTTTGCTAAATGACTTTCTTTAGCTAAAGCTACTTCTATTTTGAGGTGACAAGAATAGTTTAAAGCTAGTTTCTAGACATAAAATAAAGAAGAAAATGTACACGATAATAACTGTATTGTATTTCTCGCATAAGGGTAATATATTTAGAACAGGATTATGTGTTTGACAACTGAAAGTGAGATCCTAAAAGGTTAGAGTAAGTGCGGTATTTGGTGTTTACAAGGAACAAAGAGGTAGAACAGAAAATGAAACATACAATGAGGCAGTGGAACCAGTTTTGTTTTTAAAGATTTTATTCTTCTAAATTTAATCCTTCCTTATGACCCCTAGATATTTACTAAAGTCATGAAAATCAAGAAATTATTGGAATATGCAGATTTTGTGCTGAAAATAAAAGAGACAGGTTTTGTATCTAGATGAAGGCAAGCTAAGGTGGCACACATGGGCAAAGGAGGATCCTCAAGGCAGCAAAGAGCACAAGAAAAGTAAAAACCATGTGTGATTTTCAGAATGGTATGGCAGATTCTAGATTCTCCCGGACTATAAATTTGGAGGATTATCAACTCTAACCTAAATCTCAGAAGAGCAAGAATGCCATACCTGACTTCTGGTGTTATAGCTACTAATATCAATATCTCTATAGACTATTTAAGGAATTGGTCTAAGTTATTTTAGTTTCATGGTTGCAAAGTATTTTACTGCCACTTCCTTGCACCCCATGAAGTAGAAACTTTCTCACTGCCGCCCGAAAATATTGGTTGAATGGCAAAAGTAGTCTCTGTGTCTGTCTCATGTTGTTTTTGTCACATGGTGTGTAGTCTCATCTGCTCTAGTATAATGTAATGTTTAATTCAGCAGCTTGAAACAACAATTTATTTGCTCTTAATTCTGTGGGTCAGCAACTGAGGCTGAGTTCAGCTCCTAGGTGTAGGCCTCAGCCATGATGGAGGAAATGTGTGGGACCTTTCTCTCTACATCCTCTTTCATCCTCTAACATACTAGCCCAGGCTTTTTATTTATTTTATTTTATTTTTAAACCATGACAGAAGAGATCCCAGCAGCAAGAGATGGAAAGGCCCAATGAACAAGTACTTTTCAAGTCACCGATTGTATCACAATTTTAATATCTCATTGATCAAAGCTAGTCCCATGCCCAATCCCAAAAGCAATGTGGGTGAGGTCTACACACTACACACTGGAAGATGTTAATATAGCAACCTACCATAGAAACCTTACTGTTATCGATTATGAAAAGTTTTATTTATGCTGCAAATTTAGTGTCTTCAGGGATGTGTGTGTGTGTGTGTGTGTGTGTGTGTGTGTAAATTCCTTCCTGACATCATATACTGAAAGAAGTTTAAACCTTTTGTAAGAGGCTCTACTTCTGCTTTAAATATGAAAAGAAAGTTGCCCTATAAAGTTAATGTTTTCCCCCAAATGGCCACAGCAATATTCTATTTCACAAAATTCGCAATTAAAATGGCTACCTATTGTTTTCAGTCAAGATTATTTTAAATACGTGAAAAAAGTTCCATGAGAGCATTAATAGTATAGGTTTTGTTCCCCATTTTATGCTTTGTGTCTATCACATAGCATAGCACGTTAGATGCTAAATGTTAGCTTGAATAAGTGAATGAGTAAATTCATTAACTAAGTTATGAATAAATTATTGAATTGATAAAAAAGAATCATTTTACCTAGTCAGATATGTTTAATATTATAGTAAAAAGAAACACACAAGTAGTGTGGTTTACATTTTAAAATATAATAAAATAAAATTGTTTTATTTTATCAAGTCGTGTATACACAGCTTGAAAGTCATGAATTATACCTGAAATTATATTTAACATGAATAGTTTTTTTGAAGGCAAAATAAATTCCTTTGTTCATTTATTTTCCTAACACACACTGACACCATTGGAGTCATGCCCCTACCTTCACTACCATCATTCTCAAATTGATATGACAATATAGACCATTTTTGAGCTCCTGAACTTTCTATTAGACTCTCTGGTTTAAAATCTCTAGGCAGGTCGAATTTAAAACTTTCAGAAGAGAAATTACCTTTTTTCTATAATGTTTTATTTCTCAATATTTTCTGTCTTGGTGTTCAACATTATCTTCTTTATAATTGTCCAAGTCATAAAACTAGGCGTCTAAGTTTCTCTGTCATCATTGCTCACTTTAATCAGTCCTGATGTCTATCAAATCCATTATCTACTGTCTACTTCTATGGTCAGTATCTTGGTTAGAAACTTTATTATCTACATAACTGAAAAAACAAAACAAAACAAAGGGAAACAAACAAACAACCCCCTCACACACTTAATTCAGCCTTCTTTATCTAATCAGTCCTTCTATCATAGCTCTGCCAGATTGATATTTCTAAACCTAAATCTGATTGTGTCTTTCCCCTTTTAAATGTATTTAATCATCATAACCCGTCTAGAAATAAGTCCACAAATATTTTTCATTGCACAGACACTTTGTCATCTGAACCAAGCTTATAGTTGCAGACTCCATCAAATACATTTTTCCTCTAGGAATATGCCTATAATTGCAAGATAGAGTAGTTGCTCTTATGAATTGGTAATTTCGTTGCTTTTGCCAGACATGCTCTACTCAACTCTACTTTTCTACCACTCATTCTTTAAGTGTAATGCTAGTATTAATTACCTCTAGCTACACTGCCCCTCTCTCCACTTAGATCCTCCATTCTTGGTATTCCTGCATGAAATGGGCCACACCTGCTTAGTTTTCATCTCATTGTTTCATGATTGTTTGTACACATATTTGTTCTATTGATTTCTTACCACTGTTATAAAGTATATTGATTGCTATATCAGTCAGAGTTCTACCAGAGAAACAGAACCAGTAGAAATATATATATATATACACATGTAGTAAGAGTTTTATGGCAAGGAATTAGCTTACACAATTGTGGGTACTGCCTAAGTAAGTCCAAAATCGGCGAGGTCATCTTTTAAGAGGGGCAGACTGGAACTCTCAGACATGGGCTGAAGTTGCTGAAATTTCTTCAGTCTGGAAGCCTAAAGTCTGCTCTTAAGGTTTTTTCAACTGATTAAATAAGGTCTACCCAGATTATCTAGAATAATCTTGTTTACAATTATGATTAATATTACTGATTAGCAACTGGTTATAGACTTTAATCACATCTGCACAACACCTAGAACAGAGTCTAGCTGAGAAACTGGATTGTAGCCTAGACAAGTGGACCATCAAAAGACCATCACAATTACTGCTTTAACTTTAAACAATCTGCAGTATTTTAGAGTGGGAGAACTGAAAAAGGAAAGGACTAACTTTTAGATTTTGAATTGATTACACTTAATCTAAAAATGAGTAACAATTATGTAATTGATTATTTAGATATTTTTAAGCTATCCTACATAGAAGAACACGGAATCATTTTGAAGATTACAGTAAATAACACTTACCAAACATTCAGTTCATAAGAATTGCTTAAAATAGTGGAATGTGTAGAGGTATATATCCAAGAAAATATGAAATATTATCTTGTTTGGCATGCTAGGCAATTAATTAAACATAGACTTTAAATGTAGGATATAGGAAATGAACATATAGAATCTTATCAATTTTTCAAAACATTTTTCTTTGGAAAAACTTTCACTAAAAACATATTGATTGTGTAAATTAATTGCAAAATATTATCAAAATAATGACCAAAGATATTGACATTTCTAAATAAGCCTTTATCATCAGGTCATAATATAGAGTTCTTCTAGCAGTCATGCATAAAATAACATTTTTAAGAAATAAATATTTATATTCTACCTTAAAACTATGTACATTTAATATGCAAACTTCTTTCATAGTGTAAAATTAGTTTCGCAAAACTAAGAATGAACCCTGGATTATAACTTTAGGCATCAGGATAATTAAGTAGAAACATATCAGGTCTGATCTAATTTGAAAATTCACATAATTAATGTTCTTAATTGATATTCTAATTATTTTTTTAAAAGATTAAAATCTTAAAGAAATAAAAAAATTTAAAAAACATTGCCATACATTTCATTGCTTACCAACAAACATGTTGTTATTATAATACATGAATACATATATACTAATAGTAAAATATAAATTTTATATGGGTTAATAATTGCAATAATTGATTTCATAGATGATGTGCAGATCTAATATCACAAATGCTTGAAAATAATTTGAAAAAGCAGCCCTCCCCCCAAAAAAAAGTTTACAACCTATGTGTTCAAAAGTTAACATACATTTTCAGGACAGTCACAGGTAGAAGAAGGCAACAGATACAGTCCCCTTGTCTAGCACATCCATACTCATAACATCTATTTGCTTTGCTTTGTCAAAACATATGAAAAATCATTAAAGTGTTTTAATAAATGTCTGGTTTTCCTGCTCATTCATCTTATAAATATTAATTAGCCATGGATCAGGCAATTAAAGTTTAATCAATTTGCACTAATTAGCACCACATACTTGCATAAAAAGATAAAACCAACTCCTGCATCTGGTTGTTATTTGCAGTTTTTGTCAAGTGCTGATGAGTTTAATCTTGAAGGGAAGATTAAGAAGAAAAGAAAAAAAAATCAAGAAAGTAGTGTTAATTTTATTAAATTTTTACTCAAAGCACTGGTCATGAGTATCATGGAGATAATGCCAGCAACATTACACTTTTTTAGAGAAACCCTATTCACCCATTCTTCCTCAAGCCCCATCCAAAAGGGAGGGGCTCCATATCTTCTACTTGTGACACTGCTATATGTCATGAATTTATATCTTACCCATTTCTATTCTTTGTGGCTCAAAAGTTTTAAAACGAGTGGTCCCTATTACTATAGACATTAAGAATCCACTTTCTTCTTTTGGACTAAATGTGAATGGTCTATGATAAAGGAAAAATTATAAAGTTGTAGCCTTACTAGTGAAATTGAAATATTCATCACTAGGAATTATGTACAACTGTTATGATAAGAGAGATCTCTGAAAGACTTAACATTTGCATTCTGATCTATGGGCATTTCGTAGCTGAACACATTTTTGTCCTGCATAGACTTTAAGAGACTAACTCCTGCTTCTCTGTCTTTGACTTCTGAATTTGATTAAATAAATTACACTGCCAATCTAGTAAAGAGACATTGTACAGTGCATTTGCATTACTATTTTGTGTTTTAATAACCAGAGAAAATAAAGTGTTCCATTACTGCCTATTCATATAATTGACAAGGATTATAGGGAATGGAACTAGTCTTTAATCACTGATGGAAATTTATCTTAGGCTTGGCAGGTAAAACTACACGTTTTAAGATGATTTAGCATTGTACTAAAAAATAGAGCATGATTCATAAAAAAAGCTATGCACCATTTACATGGGGATTTTTATTCAGTTTATGCAAGAATAGACCAGTGAATGGTTATTGATATTTTTCAAATAAAGTATGTATGATTCATTAGACTCCCTATTCCCCTGTGAACAAGCCACTGCTCTGTTAAGCAATCTTTGCATACATAGCCCATAAAGAAAGCACAGGCAGAAAAAGGGGGTGTCATGCTTCAAAGCCTTCTTTTTAAAAAGTGCCTAAATACAAGTAACATACAGTAACAGATAATTCTGTAAACTACCATCTGGATTTCAATACATATGATTATTCACATTGTTGAAAAGATGTGAATATGTTCTTTGTTAATATGGTATACCTGCGTATACTTTTAAAATAAGACCATGAATCAAATTCTGATGTTCTAGAATCTTGCTACTATGAGCGAAATCCTGTATGAAAAATACTGTTTAAAATCTAAACTTCCATAAAAATAACATAACTTCATGGGCAAAAAAAGAAGATATCACTGCTGTGCTTCAGTAGACTCCTCATGAACACATTCCCTATCTTCTTAGATGAACAATA
>NW_006436811.1:5501169-5535874 GCF_000325575.1 Pteropus alecto | reverse complement strand
CATAGTATAGTGGCAATATCTGAATGTACATCTATGTTCTGTCCCCTTCAAGGCTATAGGCTTTAGGCAATACTTCTAATCTTTCTAGTTCCCTACCTTCCTCCATACAAAATAGGGATTTATTCTCTGTTTTGTTTAACAAGTATGTATTGACTGTATATTTGTTCATGAATGGTATAGGCAACCAAAACACATATCACTTGAGAAATGATAAAGGAATTAGATGTGTCATGCCTAGAGAATGACAAGCATCATGATTGTCTTCAATATTTAAATATATATAGTATAGAAGAGGACACAAAGCTTACTCTGTTTGATTCCAGGAAGTAGAAGAAATGCACAGAAGTCATAGGAAGATAAACATTTACTTCATTTATTTCACCAGAAAATAACCCTTAAGTATAAATGTATGTCTTTCAAATGGTTTGTCATGGAAAAAAATGAATCCTTTTGATCTTTCACAAAGATTCTTTTGAAGAATGTTATCACTGAATAGAGTTGGAGACCAATTATAACATTATAGAAGAAATAGAAAATACTATATAAAGATGTAAAAAATAGTATATTAGGACAATGTCCACCCTTCATAAAACATATTTTATATTGTTAAAAACATATTTTATATTGACAAGTTGTCTCTTCCTTAACTATCTTCATATAGCTGGGATAAGTCATTAAAAAAAAAGGGGGGGTGGAGAAGCAGTTTACTGATCTTCTATAGTTTAAAGTTATTCTGGTTCTACATTTTTCTGAGAAAAAAAGTCCATATAAAAATTATGTTGGCTTTAATATTTCTTCTCAGGCCTTCTTATTCCATTGTACATTTTTAAGAGAAATAATGATATCTTCATACCTATTTTAGCCTACCTGATAGAATTTCCTCAGTCTGTTTATACACTATTCATTAGAGGAACAAAGACTGTTAAGAATCTTCATCTCTTCTCCAGACAATTAGAAATATCATTGTTCATTATCTAAAAAATAGAGTCATCAGGCATAAATTATACAATCAGATATATTTAAAGAAGATAAATAAAGAATTAGGTATGTTTAAAATTTTTAAAAAAGGTATGTATCTTTGAATTAGTTGATATTTTATACTATTCTCCAATGATATAAAATATTATATACAATTTATAAGTATTATATAAAATAATTAATTAGTAAAGGTATAAAACAACATGAAATGATAATAAATGATGCCAATAGTTTCAATGAAGAAATCTTTTTAAAATAGTTTTGTATAAAATTGAATGTTATAATAATTCTTTTATCTCAAATTTAGATTTATATCATACATCATAAAAGTATGTTAATCAATTAATTTTTTATTAAAGTACTAATAATTATCTAAAGTCTTATTTACTTAATTATGTAATATAATTAAATCTCAATAACCATTCAGTAAAGAAGAAAACAGAATTTTTAAGAAAAAGACATCAAGTATAGTACATGTGTTCTCCATTTGATAAAACAGAGAGACCAGGACAAACTCTATTGCAACTAACTTAAATAGAAGGGGTATTTGAGAAAGAAAGTAGAAAGTATGAGCAGAAATGTGAATGCATTTTCCTCCAGTTGACTTTTAACTACACTTAACTTGATGTTAATAAGATATCATGATTTCAGTTTTTAAACTCTGTAATATTTCTTTGTTTTTAATAAAGAGAGATATTTTGACAATTTTTACAAATGATACTTAGTTTTGAGTAATTGCAGGAAAAGGGAATTTGGATGGAAGAAAGTATGTTTTAAGCAAAAAAAAAAAAAAAATTATCAACTACCATTATACTACAAACCATTTATCCAGACAGGCAAACATTTATCTGAAATTCTACCAAAGGTACTGAAGAACTATGTTTACTTCCCAGAATTTAATGTGCCCTATCTCTGGAAGAGCATGCGTATTCATTCCTTCATGGCACAATTTATGAAATTTCCTCTATAATTCCCTTTATAATTATTAGAAAACCAATTACTAAGAAATCCCTTAGGTCTTTTGTAACCTTTTCTCATACTTATATATTGTACCTTTCATGTATACTCTTCATGTACTCTGTGAGTATTTTGTATTTCTTTATCATCTTTTCCCAAGAGAAAAACGTGCCTAATTAAAGCAGTGTACAATGTTAAGAACTCCACAAAAACTCATGTGCTAGAAATGAGTGCGATGTTTTTCCATCACTGTTGCATGAGAAACTACCAATGTTTAGGAATAATTGTAATGTGGAAAATAATATCTAATCAAGTTATAATGATTACTTAGACAACTAGAGCCAAATATGATAATAAATCATAAACTAACTCTGTTAGATTTTTTCCCTTAATGTGGTGATTAGAAAGTCATATTAAAATGAGACTTTTTTTTTTTTTTTTACATTAAACAAAACTCTAGACTATCAGGAGTAAAATCCATTTGGTCGAAGAGATATGACTGCAATTTTCTTTCTTCCCCTTCAAGAAATAGAGTACTTTTTATTTACTTACCATTAAACTAAAAGTTTGCAAACTACATATTTGAAATTAAAAACCTAATAGTAAAATATAAGATATGCTTATGGATAAATTCTGATGTTGGCAAAGGTTATGTTTAATAGCATTTCCAATTTCCTTTCAGGTATGTCTCCTCATAAAAGTCCATTTCTCACTTGTCTAACTGGGGTCTTCCTGACACACTCTTCTTAATACCTGGTCTTGAAATATTTTCTAGTGTACATCTCTATTCTTCATCAAACTCCAGTCAAACTATATATCTTTACTTCCTCTTTCCATGAATTCAATCTACCCACTGTCAGATCATACTGTTCATGTAGAACTGGCTTTCCCTTTCCTGCTAGAAAATTGGGGAAATATCCTCTTTTTCTAAAGAAAAAAAAAACTATTTAGTTTTGTCCATAGGGCAAATGAGGATGCATTTGGGATTGCTTATCTCAGTTCCATGATGTCTGGAGACTCACCTGGGTTAACTCAAGGTGCTGACATGGATCAATTGGGAATATATGTGTGGGACTTTGAGTCTTAAGTTTAGCTGTCTTTGCTGGAAGATCCAAAAAGGCTTCACTCACATGTCTGATATCTCAGTGTTTTCCTTGTAACCTCTCTGTTTCCATGAGGCTGGGTTGGTCTTCTGAGTATGGAGGTCTCAAGGTATTTCAACATGGTAGCTGTTTCCACAAAAGGAGGAGCAGCAGTTGTCAGTCCTCTTATAAGTATAAGCCAGGAATGAACTGGCTTCCATCGTGTTTTATTGGCTTAAACATAAACAAGCCCAGGGAAGGACAGTGAAGAATTTTCAGCTACCCTGGCCACAAATTATTTACTTTCCTCCTTCTTTCAAAATGCATTCAGCCTCTCCCATAACATCACAAAGTCTCATCCTATTAAGTCATCAGATTCTAGTCTGGGAACTTGTCTAAATAGGTCCAAGTGTATGTTAAACAATTCTAGTGCAGTTTCTCAGGCATAATTCCTTGGATATGACTTCTCGTGATCTGAAAACTGAAATAATGCTGTCTGCCTTCCCCACACAACATGCAATTGTAAGGTTCGATAGGAAAACTTCAATAGACACTAACATTTAAAAATGGAGATAACAGGGACCACACATGCCTTACTAGTCCATAACATTGCTAAAGTCTTGTCTTGTCCTTACTACAGGTTTTTTGATTAAGACATAGCTTCATTCCTTGGCAATGGTTCCTGTGGCTCTTGGATGCCCCTACTGGGCTCTGGGCTCCATCATCTATCTGAGTCTTTCTTCCTTTTCTATAAAATAGTAAAGGTGTTTGCTGCTGAGTAGCTTTCCTATCCTATTTTCTGGTTGTAGAATTTCTAGGGCCTGAAGGGCCTCCTTTTATTCTGAACTGTCTCTGTCACTTTCAGACCAAGCTAGTATAATTCTTTTAATGTTTCTTGGGTCTTCTGTACATTACATTTTAATTCACTCACTTAGACATAACCAGAAATTTTTTCAGAGGACAGATCTCTCTCTACCTTGAGCTGAGAATTAGGGTGCTGTGGGACAATGTCCTTAAGATTCTTAAAAATGTTTTTGTCTTATTTTGAAGATTTGGTAGGCACTGCCATAAAACAAATTTGAGGTATTAACAAAAGGTCTTCAGGCTGAAGTCATTTCTTAAATTGAGATTCTTTCTTCCAAGAGAAGCTAGGGATAAGAAACAGTTTAAATTTTGAACTCACTGAGTTTTGACTCAGATTATTTCCTCTAGGTATGACTGGAAACTGAACAGATCCTTCTTGAGTTCATCTTTATCTAGCAATACCTTGCTATACACAGCTAAGAGAAATCCATTGGTACTTTTAACATACCAAGTGAAAATGTCTTTAACCAAAGTCACTCATTCATTTAGTACATTTCTGTTTTCCAGAGTTTGCCAAATTTTCTGCCACTACATATATATTCTTTTCCTCCATATTCTAAATAAGTTTTCTTACTGACATTTGATCTCTAACAAATACTTCTCTTGAGGGCCTTTCGGCCTAAGCTCTTAACAAGATCCCAATGGTAATGCTACATATTTTAGATTTTTGTGATGGAAAAACCCCTCTTTCTGGTAAGAAATTCTGTTCCATTTATAAAATTTCTTTTCTTCCCAAGAAAAGAAAAAAATCTAAAGCAATTTATTATTAACTTTCATAGTTGGCTTGACAGTATGGCTGTTCAATTGGAGTCACTTATACAGTTCAATTAGATAGTGGTAGAGGTTGAGTCGTTAAGTGTTCAACTAGGTTCTCAGTCCAGATTCTTTATTCTTCACTCACATGATGACTTTCTCCTAACAAGTGGTTCTTTTAGGTAAGAAACATTCATGGGGAAGAGGGACACTGATAGATTCTTCCCTTTAGTAGCTGCCAGTTCCTCCCATTTTCTTCAAACATTTGCTGGATATATGAGCTTCTGAGTTATCCTGGGAAAGCACAGAAAAATAAGAAGTAAAGGATTTTTTTTCACTCTTATTGTGATCTGGCATTGCTTGTCTATATGATAGACATTATCAAAGCTGATACTCTCTCTCTCACACCTGTAGATTTCTAAAAATATCTTAGCTGTTCTTCTTTGACCCAGGTGATGCATAGCCTCTGGTTAGCCACTCAATTTCTGGCACTTTCTACTACAATCTAGGCATTCTCCATTCAGGCTTCTTGAATAAGCTTGAAGATAACCCTGATTTATGTTCACCTAACCTATGTCTTATCACATTTATTTTGGTAAAAATTACATACATAAAACTGTATTCATTTAAAGTATACAGTTTTGTGAATACAGATTTATACAATCATGAAATCACTACTGTTGTCAAGATTTAGAACATTTCCTCAATTCCCAAAGTTTCCTTGAGCTCCTTTGCAATTCATGCATCTCTGCACTCCTGGCCCAAAGATAGCACAAGTCAGCCTTTAGTCACTATAGATTACTTTACCTTTCATAGAATTTTAAATTAATTAACTCACATAGTATGAGTGTGTATTCTTTGTGTCTGTCTTTTCACTCAACATAATGATGTTGAGATTTACCTGTGTTGTTGTGTGTGTTGGTGTTCTTTTTGCTTATTGCTAAGTAATATTTTATTGTATGAAAATATCTGTGGATAGACATTGGTTCTTTAGTTTTGAGTTATTTAGAATGAAGCTGCTATGAACATTCATGTAAAAGTCTGTGGACATGTATCTTTAATTCTCTTGAATGAATACCTATCAGTGGAATGGCCAATTATATAGTAATTTAATATTTCACTTTGAAAAAATTTTCAAACAGTTTTTCAAAGTGATTATAAGTTCCCTTTGCTCATATTCTCACTAACACTTGGAATTATCAGTCTCTTTTATTTCGGCCATTGTAGTAGGAGTGCTCTAGTATATCATTGTGGATGTATCTTGCCTTTCCTTCTGCCAACTTTTATTTTCAAATTCAATCATTTAATGTGAATTTACAAAATTACATCAATGAATATTTTGTCAATATGCCTATCACAGGATTAATCCTTCCATTGTGTATTATTCATAGACTGTCGATCTTATATATCAGAGAAAAAGAATGAATATCAGGTGCATTAATTTTTTTTAATAAATTCCCCAGGCATATATGGATCACAAATTTATTTGCATCATGCTTGTTGAAATCTTCACATCAATGTGAGTTTTATTAAATCATCATTTAAATTTGAAACAATTCTCCTGTTAAGGGACTTATTTATTTGGGGGATGAGATAATTATAGAATCCTCAATATATCAAGATTTCAATTTATGTAGGAAAATATAAAGTACTCATTTCTAGTTACTAAAATTCTAGCAATTGTCAAGTTATAAATATGCTATATTCTCCAAATTTATTTGTATTTGCATTCATAACTCACTTTTCCACACCAAAAAATGTCATAAATTCTTTTTTTTTACTTCCTAAAGTAGCTGACAAAATGCCTGTGAATGACAATGAGTAAATGCAAATAGTAGTTAACATTTATTGATTCATAATATGCTAAGTGCTCTACAAAAATTGTCAACTTTTTCAAATTGGATGGTAATGTAGACATTCTTTATGTATTTTAGATATGTCTTCTTTGTTAGATATACATATTGCAAATATTTCCTCCCATCTTGTGCTGACCTTTTCATTTTCTTGACATGTGTTTTAAAATAAAAAGTCTTTTTTTGAAAACTAGTATTAATTTTGGTGGTTTGTGCTTTTTGTATCTTATCTGATGCTTACTGTCAGGTTGCACAGATGTTTTCTTACATTTTATTCAATTTTTAGTAATTTTACCTTTCATATGTGTTCATTTCTGGTTAAATTTTGAGTATTATCTAAGGGAAAGATTGATGTTTATTTTATTTCATATGAATATCCAGCAGTTTTAGTACCATCTGTTGTAAAGATTTTCTTTTGGCCATTGAATTCCCAAGACATTTTTGTCAAAACATATATTCATGAGTCTATTTATTAAACCTATTCAGTTTTATTGATTTATATATCTACTCTTTCACCAATGTCACATTGTTGTGATAATTCTATCTTTAAATTATATCTTGAAACCAAGTATTGTAAGTCACTTGATGTTAATTTTACAACTATTTGTCCACTTTATATCATTCACATTTACCTGTAAAATTCAAATATAATTTAATTTTTATAAGAAAAGCCTTCTGGGATTTTGATTGAGATTGTGTTGAATGTAGTCAATTTAGGAAGAATTAATACTTGAATGATCCATAAACAATATTATCTTTCCATTTATTTTGGTTTTCTTTGATTGCTTTGATCACTGTTCTATAGTTTTTAGTATTGATTTCTTGCATGTTTTTGTAAAAAATTATTTGATGATATTTTATGTTTTTGGCAATTGTCTTCATTTGGGTTGAAATAACAAAATGCCATAGACTGGGTGACTTATAAACAATAGAACTTTATTTCTCCCAATTCTGGAGGCTGGTAGTTTCAGATTCGGGCACCAGCATGGTTGGGTTTGGGTGAGATTCCTCTATCAGGTTGCAGACTACTGACTTCTCATTGTATCCTTACATGGCAAAAAGGGAGGTGGCTCTCTGGCTTCTTCTTATATGAGCACTAATCCTACTCAGGAAGGCTCCTCTGTTATGACCTAATCACCTCCCAAAGGCCTCATATCCAAATACCATCACATTGGGAATTAGATTTCTTCATATGAATTTAGTGAGGAGGGACACATGTTGAGTCTATAAGAGTAGTATTTTATATAGGATTTAAATTTTTATTTTCTAATTCTTTTGCTGCTAGTATATAAAAATTCAAATTTTATTTTAACTATACCTTGAAACCTTGCTAAATTCATTTTTTAGTTCTAATAACTGTCTTGTAGATTCATTAGCATTTTCATGCTGAATAGAAGTGGTGAGAGTGGCTATTTTACATTGCTTCCAATTTTATGAGGAAAGCACACAATATTTTCTTCAAAGTAGTATGTTAGCTATATATTTTCCAATAAATGCTCTGAATAAGAGGGAAGAAATTGTTTTTTATTCTTGTTTGCTTAAAGTTTTATCAAAATTGGTGCTAAACTTTGTCAAATTCTCTTTCTGTATCTATGAAAATGATTGTGATTGTGATCTTTTTCCTTTATTCTATAAATATGGTAAGTTATATTATTTGCTGGTACATCAAATTTGTGTCCTAGCATAAACCCAATTTGGTTATGGTGCCTCATCCTTTTTATGTATTTTTGTATTCAATTTGATAATATTTTATTAGAGGATTTTATGACTGTTTTAATGTGGGCTAATTGTCCATATATTATTATTTCTGCAATGTCTTTATTGGGTTTTGTTTTTAGGTTTATGACAGCTTTATATACAAATTTTGGAAGTAGGTTCTGTATTGTGAAAGAGTTTAAAGTTGATGTTATTTCTCTCTTTCATGGATATTTAATAGAATTTAGTTGTAAAGCCATCAAGGCCTAAGAGTTTTGTGTGTGTGTATGTGTGTGGGGGTGGGTGGGTGTGTAATTTAATTCTTCAATAGATACGGAGATATTCAGATAGTCTGTTTCATCTTTTTCAGTTTTGGCAAGTATTATTTCTCTAGGATTTTGTACATTTCTCTTAAGTTGTTAAATTTTTTGACCTAAATTTATTTACACTATTCTGTTATTATCATTTTCATGTTTTAAAGAGCTATAATAGTAAGCCCTCTTTCAATATTATTATTTTTTGTTCTTTTTTTTCTAGATTATTCTAGTTAAAAGTTTATAAATTTTTAAAAATCTTTTTAAGGATCCAGTTCTTGGTATTGTTAATTTTCCCTATATTTATTTTTATGTTCGCTGAATTCTGCTTTGAAATATTTTATCTACTTACTTTGATTTTATTTTGACTAGTTATTTTTTTAAAGTGTTTTGAGCTCAGCGCTTTCTTCTTTTTGAATATTGTCATTTCAAGCTATAAGTTTCTCTCTAGGTACAGTTTTATCCACATTTTGATATATTTTATTATACTTTAGTTTTTATTTTCATTTTTTGTGTGATTTTTGTATAATTTATGCATTATTTAAAAGTCTGTTATTAAATTTCCAAAATAATTTTTGGAGATTTTTTACATATCTTCTTGGTATCAGTTTCTAATTTCGTTCCACTGTAGAAGAAAATATACTCTATACAATGCCAATAATTTTAAATTTACCACAACTTGTTTTAAAGTTCAGCATATGGGTTCATTGATGAATGAACTATGTGCACATATTTACTTGAAAATAATCTATATTTTGCTGCTGTTGGTTACTGAAAAATGTTCCACAAATATCAGTTAGCTCAAGGAGATTAATGGTATGGTTTAGATAATTATGTTTTTACTGATTGTTTATCTAATTGTTCTTTTATTTACTGAGAGAGGGGTGTTAAAATATCCTGTTATAATTTGGAAATTATCTATTCTGAGAGTTTTTGCTTCATGTATTTTCAAGTCCTATTATTAGGCTCACCCTTATAAGTTGTCCCTTTTATTTTTATGTTTCTTTTTATCTCTGAAAATGAATTTTATCCTCAAATATATTTTCTTAAATTAACATAGCCACTACAGCCTTTCTAATTGTACTATTTTCAATGTATATGTTTACACTATCCACTTATTATCAATGTATGTGTAACTTTTTAATTTGGCTCTTGTATGCAGCATATAATTGGGTCTTACTTTTTTAACCATTCTGGTAAACTTTACTTTTTGATTAGGTATTTATGTAATAATATTAAAAGTAGATTGTTGTAGAGTTGGATTTAGATCTACCATTTTACTGCCATTTTCTCTTTGTCTCCTCTGATTTGTATTTCTCTGTCTTTCATTTTCTGACTTCAGTTGAATTATTTCAATAGTTTTAGAATTCCATTTTAACTTATTTATTTACTTTTTAGTCATATTATTAGGCATAATTCTTTATTTGGAATGCTGTAGCATGAGAACAACTTCAAAGGGGTATTTTAACTTGAGAAAGAAGGGCAGAATTTTTATAGAGCATTAGCATGAGTGGTCGGCTGCAGTTCCACAAGTTTAGGAAATAATTAAATAAAAATGGTTCTCAGAGAGGGACAAAATATTCTCATGGTTCCACTGCAATTAAGGATTATCAAAAAGAATAGGAAGAATAGTTATGAGAACCAAGGTCATGTATGGCTAGATTGGACAATTTTTAGTACATCACCCTGCTTTATTACTTAATACACATCACTTTTTCATAATACTTATTTCCACTTTAAATATTTTACTAGTTTTTAAAATTTCCTTCATATCATTTGTCTTTCTCTTCGAAATGTAATCTTCATAAGAGCAGAGTTGCTGTCTACCCTGTTCTCCTTGGTGTCTCTAGTGTCTACAACATTGCCTAGCACTTAATAGGAACTCCAGAAATATTGCTTGAATAAAAATTGGAGGAGGGGTAAAATAAAAATTTTTATTGGAAAACAAGTAAACAACTTGAAATGGAATTGCGGCCAATTGTGCCATAAGCAGATTTCCTTAAGTGGCTAAACAAAATTTAAAAAGCAAGTATCAATAAAATAAAATGTTTATGGTACAGGACCAGCAGTACCAAAAAAAAAAGAAAAAGAAAAAAAAACAGGATATGAGTATCTGGATAATACATCCATTTTACAATGGCGCAACTTTGAAGTACATATTCTTGACTGTTTGCTGTCCATTGAGTTAAAACTCCGCACTTCAAAAACAGCATGCTGACAGTTCCTACAGAAAACTATTATTAAAAAAGGATTAACCCAGATGTTTCCTCATTTGACCAACTCCATCTAAGTTTAGATGTGCAGAAGGGCTTAAATATATGCAGAGGAAGCTACATGAAACACGTTACTTGATCAGTTCTTTAAAACAAGTTTTCAGGGCAATGATGGAAAGATAAGGGAAGAAAACACGGAGGAATGAACTTCTAATTACCACATTCATATTTTATGATAGTAGGGGGAAATCTTTTATAAGTAAGTTACAAATAAAAGGTAAATAAATATTTCTGTACAAAATAATTTTACACATTCTGTAGAATGTCTTCACTTTGCTGTCATCATTTGTATAAACTTTTTTATAGTTTACTTGACCATCACCATCAATATCTGCTTCTCTGGTCAGACCAAAAAGCTGAATAATCTCTTACTACCACTCTCAAATCCCCCATTGTGTACAATAATTAGAGCTTAAAATTCTAGATAGATGTCTTCTCTTACAACCTCCTGATTCCCTCATTATAACTTCTTATAACTTTGAGCCTAACTCCAATCACCTTTCTAATCAGGAGACTGGTTTACCAAGGAGATAGCAAACAAGTGAGAAGGGAGAGTGAAATAGGCATAACCTTTCTGCATATGGTTGCCATGTTCTTCCTCCAAAATATATTTAGCTCATTTCCAAGAAAACCGAAAGTTTATTTACAAAGATCTAGGGAAATGAGAGAAGAAAGTAGATGGAGGAGTCAATATCTTTCTCCCTCTTTCTTACATATGAGATTTTATCATCTTCATTCTGAGCTTAAAACACTTATTTATATTGTAAAATCAAATTCTATTTGCATTCCAAATTATGCATTAATATAGACTCACATTTGCATTTTAACTCAGACCATGCTGTTTTCTAGTCCTAATCTTGAAGATTTCATTTAAATCTTTAATCAATTTTGAGAAACATATATTTTTCTTATAGTAGCTTCCTTCTGAGAAGTGTATCCTATTTCAAAGCACATTTTGAACTGTGTCATTATACTTTCTCTCCTATTGTTTATACGTTTCTCCTCCCAGGACTACATTGTTTAATTCCATGCCTGTAACCCACCCGTTATGTCCTTTCCTCTTAATTTGAGTGGCTATCTTCAATGTCTAACATTATTAGGTTTCAATTTTGCCAAAAAATAAAAATAAACTAAAACTGTGATATTTAATTCCAAATATGTACTAGTGTCCTATTTTTAACATTGCTACAGGGTAAATATATTACAAAACACATTTACTTAAGCATAATTTCTTTAAACATTGATGTTCTGGATAAGTTCTGTAATAAGTCTCCAATTATTTTAGCTTTGTTTGGCACATGTCTTTACATTGTAATATTTTCAAAGTTTGATTAACCGCCTCTAAAAGTTTTTGAATAATAAAAACCTTTTCTAACACATTTTTCTTCAAGTGGTATTTCTATTTGTTTACAGGGCTTGATCTCAGTCTGTGACTTGCCTGCAATGTTTTCTATTACTGTGCACTGTTTGAAAATGCCTTGATGGTGATAATCATTGGGCTCCTGGAGTGTGATCAGTGTGGTAAGCATCCCTGACTTGCCTTTTAAATTTTCTTCATTTCCCACGATTAAACAGATTTTAGTCTTGTTTACGTTTAGCCCCTTGCTTTTAATTTTTTGTCAACGATGGTTTTTTTTACAATGCTCAATTGAATACTGAAACTAGTTGACCTTAAAATTTAGAGATAAATTACATATATTTTACTTATGCAAATTTTCTTGCTATTTTCATATATATATGCCTGGAATAGTAATATCAGTGTGCTCTATCTGAGATAACTTTATATATATGCATTTACTTCTATTCCTACCCTACGATTCTAATAAATAATACCTATAAGTTTCTGAGTGAGAACTCTATTAAGTCCTTCCTGAAGCAAGATAGCATATGAAATTCATAAGGGAGAGACAATTATGTTGAACTCTTCACTAATTCTTTCTGTAGCATCTTCAAGCTAATCTTTCCTAAATGTTCTGATTAAATGCCACTATTCCAAGATTTCTTCCAAAGAATTGAGATCCTCCTTTACAGGGTAGCTATAACTACAAACTAATAATTTTTCAAAGAATAGAATTGATAAGGATAATTCCAATTCTTTCCTGATTAATATTGAATTATCTACATACTAAAATATTATAATTTTTTTAGTTAACTTTACAAACTAGAAATAACATTTTAAAATTATATTCAAATTAGTTTTTTTTTAATTAGCCTCTTAGTTTAGCTGTTTGAAAACTGAAAGAACTGAAGTGTTACTATGTCACACGCACACACACGCACACACAATGTAACCCATTACTTATCATTTAAATAGGTCATTGACCCAAATTGCAAGGTTTATTATGATAATAACCAGCTAGGTCATTTTAAAAGAGATTGTTACTATTTTTGATCAGTCCTTTTTTCACAGTAAAGGAAACAGTTCATCTCTATTGTAAAATTTTGTGGAAAGTTATATTGTATTGTTAGACATATTCTAATACATTTTGTAAAATTAAAGGTAATTTACTATTTAAGATGCTAAAATAGCTCAGTGGGGTGTAACCTTTCTCTTAGTCTTTCTGCATCACCCAATATGGGTCATTTAATTGGCGGTTAGCCCATGCATGTATGCATTGCAGCTGTCAACAACTGCCCCAAGAAATCTTATTATTTTAGAGAATGGGTTGTCCTGTTTGTGGATCCCAAAGGCCTATTTGTTATGAGAATTTTTTTGAACCATCACACCCAGCCTATCTTTGAGAACCTTGGAATTCTGCTAGCCAGGTATGTTCAAGCTGTTAGGTTGGCAAGACAGGCAAAACCAAGAGCTCCATAGCAGGTGTGTGTCAAACAAAACAAAACAAACAAAACTAAACAATAACAATAATGTTCCCATTTAACAATGTCTCTGCCTTCCAGCTCCAATGATTTGTATGACTTTCGGCTTGATTCACACTATTTACATCTACTCTCTTTATATAGTACACCCAAATTTAAATAATTTGACAACTCCTGGATTATCTTATTTTGAGAGTGAGGCATAAAACATTGGGATTAGAGTTGAATGGCTTGCAACAATAAATATAATGTTATGGGGTTATTTGGAAACAACAACAAAAAATAATACCCACAAGCTTTTGACAAAGAAGAAAGAAACTTTAGAGCAGGAATTGTATATTTTCTAGTCACTTTCCACATACCCTTTCATTTATTCCTCAGAAAACCTATTCAGATTAGATATTCTCATTTTACAAAGAAGGAAAGATTACTCCAGCATAATTAATTAGATCATGTTGGAATGGAGGCTTCATTGGTCTGTAGGTCACCCCATGCCAGCCTGCTGCATATTCACCTTTTATTGGACATGTCCTGAGCAGAGACCTGAGTTTACTGATGGGCAGCAGGGTACTGAGAGTGAAAGGAACCAGAGCCATTATGGAGACATAAGAATCAGGGCTAGGCTATCAGACCATGCCTGTCTTGCTTCAAATGCAATCTTGTAACATATTACTTTCTAATCAACTAAAAATCAAATTCTTAATCAATTAATTTAATGGTTTTAGACTTTTAATAAATTATAAAGTAGTTATTGATCACATGCTGTAAACCAAAGAGATCTGATAGATTATTATATACATTACTCTTCTCATTCTTTAGTAAAGTACATATATATGCCTATATAATACCTATTATATAGAGAGAGTTTTTATTTTTTTGGTTTCTCTCTCTCTCTCTCTCTCTCTCTCTTTCTCTCTCTCTTTCTGTATGTGTATACACATGTATGCGCAAATAATGAAAAATGGCAGAGTGGGGAAACGATTTCCAAACTACATTTCTTCAACTGAAGCCAGAGGCAGGAGCCACAATGATCAAGATCTCATCAACAAACTCCCTGCCCCCCTCTCCCAGTTTTGAAGAATTCAAATAATTCAAATGAATATTGGGATGGCTGTGGACTTACCACAGTATTTGAAGTTACTATTTGTTCAATTTTATATATAGACCTTGAGGGATAAGGTGTCCAAACATCCTAATTATACATATATTAGAAATGCCAGATTTAAGAAAATATTTAATATGATTTGTTGCTATAGACTGAATGTTTGTGTCACCACAAATTCGTATATTGAAACCTAATCTCCAAAATGTTGGCCTTTGGAGTGGGGCCTTTGGGAAATGGTTAGATCATGAGGATGGAGTCCTTACATTCAGGATTAGAAATCTTATAAAAGAGGCCCCAGAGAGCTCCCTCACCTCTTCCGCTATATGATGACACAGCAAAAAGATGACTATGAACCAGAAGTGGGCCCTCACAACGCACCGAATCTGCCAGCATCTCAATCTTGGACTTCCAAGCCTTCAGTACTGTGAAAAATAAATTTCTGTTGTTATAAGTCACCCAGTCTATGCTATTGTTGCAGCAGCTCAAATGGTCTAAGACATTTGTACATAATCTATTAATCTACAATTTAATTGGAGTTTATTAATACATTGCTATATTTTCTGTTGCAGCAAGTGAAATTCTCCATAGACTGCTTTATTTGAACATAATTCTAACTCAAAGAAAAAAAATCTGTAGAAATATCTGAAAGAAACTCTATAGACAAGTTATTTATTTATTCAAGTTATTTATTTACTTAATATTTTTTTATAAGAGAGGCAACTCTTGGTTGACCTCACAGATTACAAAGACCTTGTCAGCTTACAATCCCTTATTTTTTATTTTTTATACCTACAGCACTTGGTCTTCCTAGGTGGTCTCCCATTTAAGTACAAACCAGACCCGACCCTGCTTAGCTTCTGAGATCAGATGGGATCGGGCTTGTTCAGGGTGGCATGGCCGTAGACAGAGATAATTTTTTTAAATGACAGAATAAAATTTTTGGTCTGAGTCTCTGAGCAAATGCAATCTTTCTTAATGCCAACTAAGCAATAGTTGTTGCGACAGGCAAAATAATGACCCCGTCACTCCGAACTCAAAGACATTTATGTCCAAATCACCAGAAATGGAATGTGTTAAGTTTCATGGCAAAAAGAAGAATTAAAGTTGCAGATAGAATTAAGGTTAATAATCAGCATACTATAAGTAGGGAGATATCCTGGGTTCTCCATGTGGGCCTGATGTAATGCCAAGCCCCTGCAGAGTGGGAAAGGAAGCAGAAGAGTGTCAGAGTGATGCAGTATGAGAAAGACTCAACGGGCTATTGCTAACTTTGAAGATGAAGACGAAAAGGAACAAGTCGAAGAATTTGGGTGGCTTCTAGAAGCTGGAAAAGAAAACTAATTGTCCCGATTGTCTCAAAAAACAAAACAAAACAAAACAAAAACAAAAACACACACAACCTTGATGACACTTGATTTTGGCCCAGTGAGACTCATTTCAGATTTACGTCCTTTAGGACTGTAAGAGTTGCAATGCTTTGAGCCATTAAGTTTGTGACTATTTTTTACAGCAGCAATAGGAAGCAAATACACTGAATAATGTTCTAAATATTGTATAATATAGCTGCTGAACATGTGTTCTTTGGCTAAAAATAGAACAATTTAGTACGAAGTTAGAAATCTTACAGTAAGTTGTTTATATTTTGTGCTTTTTTATTTTTAGTTTCTAAATTTCAGACATGGTTGTTTTGCTACATGAATAAGCATGAAACATGATCACTTTTTATATTGGTATCTTTGTATGTATATATATCTGTGCTTTCAGGAAATCTCAGATGACTTTAGATGATAGATTTACCCAATTTGTATTTGATATGGCCAACTCCCTACTCTATCAGCTTACAGCCAAACACACCAGTCATTAACACCATATTCATATACACCATATTCATATTTATTCATTAAGTATACAATCAGTTTTAGCATGATTCACTCTGAACTTTGCAATAAATAAGCAAAATCTAATATCTCTTGTTAGAGTTTTTATTCAATGCTGCAACTTCTGTGTCTTGAGTACTGTCTGGTACGTAATCGCATCTCTAAAATCTTATGGACTAAATGAGTGGAGATCACCACTGCTTAGAGCACTAAAGTGTTCTGTTCAGGCATCTTTTGTAAAGGTACCACTAGAAGACTAATGACTGCCTATTCCTTGGCTGTCTACAACCCATTTCAGAAGTGCTCCAGCCTGTGCTAAGGTTCCCATTTTCACTTGTCCCTGCTCAGGTACTTACATTCTCAGTGTCTCCAAAGTTTCTGTGACAAAGCTCTTTTAGTTTTCATCCATCCTTTCTGAGCACCCTCACCAAAAATATAGCCATGAATCTGTCTGATATCTGGGCTGATATTGTGCTGTGCTCACTACCACTTTCTCTCTAATTTAAGATTTTTTTTTTCCCTAAAATCAACCTATTCAGTTCCTCATCTTACTGGATTTCTTTTGAGCTTACCTCACTAATTCTCTAAAACACAACCATATAGAGCAAAATCAAATGATAAAAACAGCTTACGAAGAAGCTAATAACTGCATTGCTTTAGCTTCACATGTATTTGCAATTTCACATGGGTAACCTTTAAAAATATTTATAATGTTGTAAAACAGCTTTTTTTAACACATATACTGAATCAAAGTAGACATAACAAATGTTAATTTCCCTGCTACTTTCTATGATAAACTATGAAATACTTTTCAACAGAAAAAAATTGCTTAGATTAATGTAAAGAATATAATATTTTGAATATTTGAAACCATAAACCCAAGGAGACAGCTATTTAACATGATTTTATAGAGACACAATTACTTAATACATACTGAACAAAGTATATAAAGAGCAGTGCAGGAATGTCAATACTTATATCTTGATCTTTTTAGTCCCATTATAGAAATCTTCATAATTATGGAGATTGGGGAGATTATCCTTAATACCAATTATCTACTAAAGCTGGTGCAATTAAAAGACAGCTTTGGCTCAAAATCATGGTCTCAAATTTGCATTTGATGCTAACAATTAAATTAGTCAAAATTTCTCTAATTAATATTTAAACTCTATTTTTATAAAAAAGAATAATACAAATTTGTTTATTTGTTTAAGGGCTTTGTCTTTTTATCTTCAATTAAAAATATTATGGTTTTTTAGAAGTGGTCCCCAAATATAAGAAGTTCTGAAAGAAAGTTTTATTTAATATCAAATCATTGCTTCTCTTTTGTAGTATGTCACTTGACATAAAAAAGCTTATAATCTAAAAGATATTGAACATATATAGCATTTGATCTTTTACATTCTACTGTGATTAAGTATATATTTTTGTGAAAATAAAATTCTTATGCTTTCGACATTATAAATACCAAAAGTTGTTGTTTTGTTAATACACTGGTGATATTACCACAATTTTCAAGTTCTTTTTAAACATGTTTCAAAAGATGCCTGGGATAAATCACAAAGAGGAAAATAATAACTTTTCAGTGAAGAAAACCGGTAGACACCACCTTAACCAAGTGATCAAAATTAGCATCATCACTAAAAGGAAAAATCAGCACCAACTGCCTCTAGCTATGATATACTGAGAGGAATATTTTGTCACTTGCATAGTATTCCTGCCCCCCCCCCAAATTCATAAACTGAATCTAGTTGTAAGAAAATATTACACATTCTATAAAATAACTGCCTGCAATATTCAAAAGTGTCAAGGTTGAAGGTTGAGGTATGACTGAGGAATTCTTTCAGAGTGAATGAAACCAGAGTCATGAGAACTAAATGCTGAGATGCTGAATCTGATCTTAAATCAGGAGAAAAAAATAACTATAAAGGACATTATTTGGGCAAACCAAGGACATTGAATATGTAGTTAAGGTTAGATAATGGCACTGTAGTAATGCTATATTTCCTAATTTTGAAAATTATGTTATGGCCATATATTTTTTAAATGTCTTCGATCTCAGGAAATATATTTGTGGAAGAATTAGGGAAATAAAATACCATTTGTTCAACTTAATTCAATAGTTTAGAAATTAAAGTGCATATATTATAAATAGAGAAATAGTAATAAAGCAATTGGGGTAAAATTTAAACAATTAGGTGAATTTGGGTAAAGAGGGCAGAAACAGTACTATTCTTGCAATTTTTCTCTAAATTTAAAACTTTATCAGAATTTTAATATTACCAAAAACAAAGGTTCCTGGGAAATGTACATTATTTACCCTTTTAAGGTAAGTGTTTATATTTAGAATTTGAGAATGTTTTGAATACTTGATAACTATACTTCATTTGTTAGAAAATATGTAGTTTGGAAAATATATCCCAATAACTAATAAGAATATGTGGTATTATTTTATTTGCTTTTAAACAGCAGGTGATAACTTTGGTGAAAGCATTGTTGGTGATATTTTTGTTCTTTTCCTTATTTCAAAGATCAAGGAAATAGCTCTTTTAAAACAATTTTGAGTAAAAGTGAATTAGAACCAGATGTTTTGAGCGTTTAATTGCACTCTAAAATTTCTGATATATGCCGTAGAGAATGTCTAAGTTGTAATGACCAGCCAGAATTTCCCATTTAAGAGTGGACATTCCTGGGTCAGCCTTCAAGTTAAATGTTTATTTTTCTAGCTGTTTTATAGTGAAGTTGGTTGAAAGACTTGGCACAGTACTCTTCAGTTTAATTTTAAGCCTGACAGAAATGCTGGCCTCAGTGTGTGTATGTGTGTAATTTAGTCACTGTGCTACTGGAAGTCTATGGAAGATTAATGAATGGTGAGGCTCTGTGGCAGTTGTAAGGGGATGCAGAATAGAGAAAACCAGCCACCATCTGTTCAAAATGCCTTTTGTAGTGCTTTTAAGGAAAACAGTTATCAGCAGGAGACAAAGGCAGACAATGGCTTTAAATATTGATGTTTCTGTTGCAAATAAATATTGCAATTATACTTTTATTTCAACAAATATATATGCATGCATTATGTTGTGATTATACTGTATATTCAAATCAATTTTTTAAGAAGTAGGAAAATTACTAAAATTTTAATATCTTTAACAATACTTACTCTTCATTAGTCTCTAGAAGATAAGATATAGATTAAGCCCTAAGACAAGCTCTGTGTAAATCATCTTTTCCCTGGAATTAACCTTTTTCCTTAGAATCACATCTACCACGGTCTCATACGATTTACACAATATGCTTTAATTACATTCTCATAGATCCATTTTCTTAATCAGCCTTCAAATCTTTTCAAAATTGGCCTTTATAACTGAAAAGCTATCAGTTATGTCTACTCACTCAGAAAACTCTATACCAGAACTTTTCAAACTTTAATTGAAGACTGCTCGCCTGGGGGTCTTTTTTTAAAAAGCAGATTTTAATTCAGTTAGACTGGACTTGAACCTGATTCCAAGGTGATACCAGTGCTACCGGTCCATGGTTACACTCTGATTATAAGGATAGAAATGTATCTTTATGAATCTTTTGCCATAAAGAATGGTGAAGTAGTCAGTCATAAAATACTAAAAATATACACACAGCCCTTGGTGTGTGTGTATATTTTATGTTGGTGTCCACTTGGCTCAGTCTTTGCAAAAGTTCCCATTCACCTAGCCAACAAATATAATAATAATAATAGTAATAATAATAATAATAATAACAAACAACCCTTTAATAGCTTAGGATGCCATTTGAATCTATACTGAATCAGTAATGAGTCTTCCAACAACATTTTATATAAAAATATCATAAAACACGTGCATAACAATTTATAAATTTTATCTGAAGTAAAAATATAAATGTTAATCCTTTTGCTTATCTTTTATCCAAGGCCAAGTTATTTTATTTTTATATATGTCTGCTGATTGGATTTCCTTGTCATTTTTCATGTATAATAGGTACCCATAATTCATCACCTTAGATTTCCAGTTTCCATTTCTTTCAAGTGGATCAATAATTTAAGTACACTTGCAAAGCACTATAAATAGAAGATTTACAATAACTCGCAATTTTTTACAATTAGCTTGTCTACATCTAATTCAAGTGCAATTATTTTTAGGAAGCTTAACTTTGCTGGGATTAACCCAGACCACTCAATATAGTTTCATAAAACAAACAAAAAAAGTTATTTTCTTTCTCTTACTTGTTGTTATTGTTGTTTACATAATGATAAATTTATAGCTTCGAGGACAAATGCAGCGAAAACATTGAGCTCATTATTCAACATTGGTGGTAAAACTAAGTGTGTAAACTAGAGAGTGAGTGACGGGCCAAAAGTGTCTGTTGTGCCATTAGTATCCATCACTTTGTTTCACAGAGGGTATTGAGAAGGATAACAAATCAGGGAAGTAGAAGATTGTTAAGAAAGCTTCTAATCTTATAGAAAATTCATTGCATACCTGCGACACTAAAACAATTTAGGAAATTCAATTCATAACCTCCAGAAATATTTCTCATAATCTTTTCTGATCCTTTCCAATTCTTTAGTACATTTGACTAATATGACTCCCATGTCGAGTCATATTTTCTTCTCTAACAATCTCTCACAGCTCCTAGGTTTTTTGTCTGTACTGAAAGAGCCATTTTAAATTCTCCCCTTTTCTTCCTTTTTTTATTAAGTTTACCTCTAATTCTCCTACTTCTGAATCATAAGATACCTGAGGGAAAGGCAAACAGGAATTGGGACAATCTAAAATTATTTCCTTGGTAATGAATTGTTTATCTTGCAACTATTTGCTAAAATTGATATTTACCTGATCCATTAATCTGTGAGCCAAGATAGTAGTGCATTAACTCATTAAGGCACTGGTGTCCCAATAGAATGAATTACAGTAACTCTGTTGCTTGCTGCTAGAGAGTATCATATATGATAAGGATCATTCAAATGAAAAAAAGAAATCATTAAATACAGTATAAATAAGTGCACATGAGCTCATTACCTAGGGCCAAAGAGCCAGCAAAGGGTTTTTTTCTCTTAATAATAATGTAATTACCTTAGTGCTACTATTTGACAATGAGAACGTGAAATATGAGCAAAATATAACTAGATTTTCATTCTTTTTTTCTTTAAAAAATATGTGATTTTACAATTCTTTAAAATTTCCATCAGAGAAAGTAAACGAGAGAGCACAATTTTTAAAAAATTATAATTTTACCATATTCAGAATTTCAAAGAAACCATGCTGGAAAAAAAGTCAAAAAAGTTTAAATATTTAGAAAGAAATACATTTTTTAAAATTAGCTTAATTACTAGTTATAAAAAAGGTTTAATTATGGTTCTGTACCCAGTTTTTATTTCATAATTTTATAATTTAGTGGAAAAAAAGATTGGTTTGGAATTCTGAAAACTTCAATACTCACATAATTCAGATGTTTATTGACAATACAACATCAAATAAATCATTTAATTTTTTAAAAAATTAATTTTACTCTGTTTTTTCTGATTCTAATATGAATTTTGAAATTATCATTTTCAGAATAGATCTTTTATAAAATATTTAAAAGCTAAAATAGGCAGTGTATCATCAACACATAAAAAATTAATAGATTATTGTATATTATACTTAAGCAGAAATTTGAATTCAAATTAGAGAATGGAAAGCAAATTGTTCTAATTATTTATTTTTTCCTGGTCAATAGCAAGTGATTTTTATAATATTAGGTGTTTTATTCAATTTATCTTTGTTAATGATTTGAAACAATTATGAGGAAGCCTCTCCAAGTTCAGAAATCAGACATTTATAGTATGTAGCAGTATATAATTGTGTTTCTATGACTTTTCCTGTACACACACACACACACACACACACACACCCTCCATGAAAACACTCACAGACAGAGCCACCAAGTTACATGCTTATAAATGGACAATATTTTACTTTTTTTTTATTGATTTGATCTCTGTAAAGAAATTATACATTATTTACAGGGTACCTGTATTAACAAAACTGATTCAATGTGATATTCAGGTTAATTACTTTATTCTTCTGGGGTTTTTGACCTGATTTCTATTTTAGTAGGCAAAATACAGTAAAAAATTGGATTAGTAAAGCACTTCTTGCCTGTAAATAAATTTCCAATGTAAATAGCTAAAGCAAATTCTCACAAACAAAAAGACTGACTACCTCAAGAGAGTGAGTGTTCTCTAAAATAGATAGAACATTAAATAAGAGAAACCAACCAAAACTTCTCTCAGATTTAATATACTTTCTTGCAGAAATTTTGTGTACCACATTTTTATATAAATTGCATTATCAAGATATAGAATTTTAACTGAAGTCTAAGCATGAGACAAGAATAAGTGGTTACAGTTATTCTTACCTTACCTTTCAACAATAAAATTTATTGCACAACAGTTGAATAAAATGAATCCAAAAAATTCGAAAATTAAGTGTCAACAAACAGCTTAGCTAGCACCCATGCTACAACAAAAGGAACATAAGGTGAAACTGATCTCTAGTTCTCTCTTGTCACTTTCAAAGGTCAGGTTATCTTGGCGTATCCCTCAGAAGGCTGTACATTTCACCAAGGTCACTCAGTATCAGTGATACTTGCTTTAACATTTCAAATGGCCTATGGTATTGCCAATTTACTCAATAATGTTTCTTAGGCCAAAAAGATGCATGTGATGGACAGAAGTTCCTCCTCTACTCCACACACACACCCTTGCCATCAAAGATGTTTCATTGTAACAGCTGGAACTGTGCATAAGTTTCCTTACATTGCAAAAGGTGAATAAAGTTATGAACCTTGAGATAAGGAGAATAACCTGAATTATCCAGGTGAGCCCAATCTAATCACATGAATCCTTAAAAGAGAAGAACCTTTTTCCCAGGTGTGGCCAGAGACCAAGAGATGGCAGCAAGAGAAGGATTTGACTTTGGTCAGGTCCAGTTGCTGATTCCGAGTTGTGGGTGCTGTGTGTAAGGAACCAAATTCTGCCAACAACCTGAATGAGCAAGAAAATGGATCCTCCCTTAGAATCTTCAGAAAAGGATGCAGCAATGCCAATGCTTTGACTTAGCTGGGTAAGTCTGTGTTGGAATTCTGACCTATAGAAGATCATAAATTTACGTTGCTGTAAGCAACTAAGTTTGTGGTAACTTATTATGGCAGCAAATGAAATCTAATATGACCTAAAATCACGTGCCTTGTTTAAGTGCCATATCTCTTTAGTGTACTTAGTTTTACGAGTTGTTCAGTCTTCCACTGACTTTCATGACCTTACCTCTTTTGAATATTGCAGGCTGATTAGAATGTCTTTCAATATGGGTTTGTCTCAGGTGTCCACATGATTAGATTTAGGTTATGTGCATCTGGCAGAATACTGCAGAAGTGTTATGATGGTTGGTCTCATTGCATTTTATCGAATGGAGAATGATTATGATTTTTCCTATTATGATGGTATTCACTCTGACTGCTTGAATATTTTGCTGTTTCCTAGGCTTCTCAAACTGTAATATTTTTTTTTTGGTAATTCATAAGAATTTTGCAAGGAGTATTTTGAATTTTGTAATTATCAAATTTTCAGAAAACTTTCAATGTATTTATTTATTGTGGATTCTTGCTTTTCTTTTTTAATTCAACGGTAACAATCATTACTATTATTATTTACTTAAATGCAATCACATCTCTCCAATGGATGTTCTCATTACCGTTCTTCAATTCTGACTTGGGTCATCTGGCCATGAAGACACTCTTGTCACACCACTGGAGCACCAACACCCCAGATCATGTCCCCGTGGGCACCCCTTTCACTCTTCTTGGGCTCTGATGGTCCTCATCAGGCTGACCCTTCACATGGGGACCCACCTCACTTTACTGTGCTCTGACTTTTGATTTTACAGTTTTTTAAAACTACGTTAAAACTTCATTTTTTCTTTATGCAACCCAATAATTTGGGTATAAAAATTTATCAGTTGTTGGAACATGATTTCATGATACCATGATATCAATTGTGAAGTGTCATGAATAAAAACTAGATTATTAATTATTCAGTTTTATAAATAAGAGGAGTTATTCTTAATTTTGTCCATTTCTTCTATAGAGCTAGAGTGAAAATTTTGAATTTTCTAATGTGATAAAAATGCTAGGAAATTTTATAATTTTGCATGTAGTTAAATTCAGTGAGAAAATATACTATAAATTTTTATTCACCTAATTAATTTACTTAAACATACAACACAAAAAAATCAGTAAAGCTGATAAGTTAAAATAAAAAGTATTTTAAATGCCAAGTCAGAAAGCCTGATTTCAAAGATTTACTTTTTAATTTGTTTTGTACAAACTAATTACTCTAAATCTGTTTCCTCATTTGTAAATAAAAGAAGGAAAATTGCTGTCTTGCTCACTTTATAATCAGTGGGAAGGGAATGAGCTATGGAGTTAGATAATTTTGGATTTTAATCTCTGTTTCGATATCGATAATTATGTGACTTTTGAAAAATTGTTTAATTTATTTGATCTTCCATTTGATCATTAGTAATGTGAGGATAGTAATGGCTGCTTCTGAGATTTGAAATAAGAATGAAATTGAATAATGTGTTTTAAGACCTAGACCAGGCACTGTTAGGTGCTTTCAGTGTCTGACTTTGAGTAATATCAACGATTGGGTAAAAAAAGAGAGATGTTATATGTAAAACTATGTTGTGAATTATAAATTGCTACACATATGCAATTCAATTTGTCGTCTTGTAAGTGACATCCCGGCACTTTGTATTTCTCCTTTTTGGTATTACCACAGGTGTAAATTTTTATTTACTAGTTATTTCGTCTTTAAATATTGGAATGTAAGGAAGAAAAGAACCATCTTTGTGCTCCCAGAATACCCTCATATTCACCTATAAGACTTTAGTATAGTTATTTGTGTTCACTTGTATCTCCTTTCACAAAAGAATGAACTGTTCTCAAATAGCGCTTGCTTGACTCCTGAATAGTGTCTATAGATGTTAAATTAAGGAATCAAAAAAGTGTGAAATTTACATATATTAATAAAACCAGAGAGCAATACTGTTACTTGCTCTACCATCTTTCCAGTTTAAATATACTGATCATAGAATAATGAAACTATAGATTATTTGTGTGTTTAAAAATCTGTTTGAATATGAGAATATATACTTCATAAAAACTTTAGACTAGTTTTGAATGTGGTAAGATCTTAATTTCTCATAAAATAAAACTAAATTCACTTTAACCTAGAAATACATTAAAAATACACATTAGAAATAAAAACAGAAAATTTGACATTAATGTCGTTCTTCATTTTAACAACTATAATGTAATAAGACTCTAAGTCAGGGGTCCCCAACCCGTGGTCCGTGGACTAGTATTGGTCTATGGTCTATAAGGAATGGACCACACAGCAGGAGGTAAATGGAAGGTGAGCAAACGAAGCTTCATCTGTATTTGCAGCCACGCCCCAGCACTAGCATCACCACCTCAGCTCCACTTCAGATCATCAGGCATTAGATTCTCATAGGATTACTGGTCTCTGGTGCCAAAAAGGTTTGGGACCGCTGTTCTAAATGAATGGGAACAGATTGAGGAACTATATCAAATTGAAAACTATAAGAAAAGAAAAGGTTAAAAAATGAATTTATGATTTCCATTGAAAATTGTTATTAATTTCTTTAGTATGACTAAGACTCAAATTATAATTATTATTACTGTTAAAATATTTATATATTTTTTTGTTTTTAAATATTCTCTCACCAAATTGTTATTATTTTCAGAGTTTTTATTAGATTGTTTTATCTGGAAAAAATAATATATGCCAAATTCTTGGATAGGGGCGTGAAACGAGACTAAATATCCTGATTTCCAGTAAGTGGAGTTGAGGAGAGTGCAGTGTTGAGCATCTAAGTCAATTCTGTAAATTCTAGAAATATAGCCAGGATGAGAACTTATACTCACTAATAAGTAAAAGAGATAAATCACTATATTATACGTTACACGAAGAGCAGCACTAGAATGATCTTACAAACATTTATAGACATTATTTGGCCAGCAGAGCCTCTTTTAGTGGACTTTGGAGCCTACTTAATAGTCATAATAGTTAACAAAGTTTGGAATTTAAAGACTGATCTGAAGCAACAGGTGCAAGAGAGAAGATGGCAAAAGATCCTCAAGTGCCTAATACTATAGCATGGCAAGTAGCTTTTTAGGGGCACTGGGCTAAAGAATGAGAATGGACCAGGAATAATTCAAAGTAATCATCCCGCTCTACCTCTTCATCTTTCTACCAGGACTGGAGAATTAAGTATTTTACTGATAATCTAAACTACCCACTAGTGATGTTTTTGAATGTTAATTACCTGATAATTACCAACCTTCCCAAAAGACTAATACAAGAAATTTTACTATTAGTTTTATCTTAGCTTTGATCATTATTACACAGAATACATTATTGAAAGCATAACAATATTTTAAAGCTGTTGTTAGGCAATTGAACTTTAAAAGAAATATCTTTGAAAGACTTTCAAGACTGAAAATGTTAACAGTGGAGAAAATTAGAGTATTGTATTTTCAACAATCTTTATACCTGAAGCTTTTAGGTTATTTTTTTTTTTGAAAAATCTTTCAAATTCTTATAAGAAGGTAAACCTGTGAGTGTTGCTTACCTAATCCCTTCCATGACTCTTCATTAAACAGGATAAAACCCTCGTTCCTCATAATATAGTCTTCTGGATTCTACCTATTCTTCTGTTTTCATTTAGCCATTTCTCCCATATGCTGCTTTCTCTTCATTTTATGTGATGTTCTCTACTGGAAATAATGCATTTACCTGGTGAGCAAGTACCCGCTGAAAAAATCCTCAACTCATATGTCAGAACCTCTGTGAATCCTTGCCCACTCAAGCAGTTAGGTGATTTTTTATTTGTGTCTTCCATGTCTCTACTGACGTCGTTGTAGTTATGTTTATATGTTCATCTCTTCCATTAGTGTATCAATTTCTCGAAAGGAGAGATCATGTTCTATACCTCCATGGTTTTCTAGTGCCTGGATATAACAGGTGTTTAATAAATCTTTAATGAAGAATGAATAAATGAAAGATGGGAAGAGAACTAAGATGTCAAACTGATTCAAAACAGAGGTGAATGAGGAAGTTCTAAGAATGAAAATTTATTTATTTGACAATATATTTAGGGACAACTAATTTACCTTTCCTTGCACGACTATATTCCCCATGCCGTATATGGAGACTTGAATTGAAATGATGTCATTACATTCAGTACACTCCAGTAATTATGGTCAGTTGTCATCACTTAAACACGTGATATATTTGAACAAATTAACCTTCTCTTTAATACTTTGTCACACCTTTGTCTCTACAGCTCAGTCCAACTCCTTAACAATTGAAGAAACTTGAGTGATTTTGTTTTCTTATATATTTTTAAGATCTACCATTTTAATATATTCTCTTCTTTCCTGCACATTTATCATGTCGTCCATAACACTTTTAATCAACGTCTTTTTAGCTAGCAATCACATGCTGTTGACATTAAGGTAAATAATTAATACAACTTTGCACAAACATTATGAAAACGTTGAGTTCATGTATGAGCAATTTATCCTCTGAAGAATTTGACAGAAATATTTTATTTTTATTTTAACACAGTAGACAGGTACTTGAACGAAAGTGACCTTTTCGTATCATAAGGTCTTTAAATCCTCTACTATGATTCAGTTTGCATACTACACCTGCTGAGTTTCTAATGCAAACTATCACAGTGTGTGGTCCCTGTTACTGTAAACACAAATTTTTTCTCATTGTGATTTCATATCTTCAGCACTGATTATAATGATTCTTTGTCAGCTCAAAGCTGTCAACATTGTTCTCCAAGGACTGCAATCATAGATAAAAAAAAAAATACAAATAGCTAGTCATACGGAATTAAAGGTGAGCTAGTGCTCTCAAATATAAGACACAATAGGAAAACAAATGTTTCTCCTCTCTCTCCAAAGAAAAATAAACTGTGTGGTTTTGGCTTTGTCATATCACCTTACTAATGAAATTCAATATGTTTTAATGAAATACTTGGCATCACTTTTATATTTTTTATTTTATTACAGCAATATTCTAAATATAAGCCACTGATAGTTATTCTTCTGTTTAATCCTCTTTAACACATTTCTCTTTTCATAAAAAGTGATAAACTACACAAACACTCAACTGCTTGATTACCCAAATACCTCTACTAATTTGCCAAGGTTAGCAGAAATGGAGCGTAGAGTATATTGTTGGCTATGCATGGATGAAGAGTGCAGAAACAGCACAAGGCTATATATTTCACACTCCATAAACAAAATGGTGAAACACACACTAGAAAGGTGCGATACTTATCTAAATTCAGGCAACATCAGTAGCTTTGATCTCTATTAGGTTAAATCGCTGTCTCTTCAAGGAATGACCAGATCATTAGCCCAACAAACCAGTTGATGAAAACACTCACATATGTGAATACTGAGTAAGCAACATTTCTGATGCTGTGAAAAATAACTCCACATAATTGAGCAGACCAGTAATGAGTGGAATATTTCTAAAGCTTTATCTTTCTTTTACATATGTGTCCATTCATACAAAAACTGTATTGAGTATCTAAGAACTGAACAAAGTGCTAGGCATTGAAATAGCAAAGATAAATAGCAATTGCTGATACCCTGAAGCTCATGGTTTGGTGGGAAGAGCCAGCTACATTGACACATTAATAAAACAGAACATTATTAGCACTTGTATCAGTAAGGATAATCTAGATCATAACAAATGCCCCTCAAATCACAGTGGTTTGTAACAAGTTGTCATCATAGTTGGACTTGGTTTTCTTCTATGTCATTTCACTATGGAACTCAAGTTGAAAGAAAAGCCTCTCTGTGGAATATATCTAACTTTAAATTTTCTCCATGGGAGAAACATGTTAATTCCACTCATCTTTCACTGGCCACACCAGATAACGTGGCAAAGCCTGACATCAACCTGGTGGAAAAATATGATCCTCTTTCCAAGGAGCAAGAAAAAAAATGGGAATAATTATATTGCTCTTATACTACTATAAAGGAGGAGTAGACTCAGTGCTTTTGGAAGATAGTGTGCAAATCAGTGCTAAGTCTTGAGAAATCTGTTGTGGGGAAGGCTTCACAGAAAAGGTGACAATTGAAGCTGATCTTGAACCATATGTACTCTGCTAAATATTACCTTCTCTCACACCATTAAAGGGGGAGAAAAAGTAAATCTCTACAGAGATTCAGAGAAAGTCTTAGAATACAAGAAAATGACACACTTAGGTAAGAGTGAAAAGTTCAGGACCAGAAATGTAATATTTTGCAGAAGGGGAAATATATTTTTCAAAAGGTAGTTACTTGAATATATTTTAATTGGCTTTGAGGAGGCAAAAGAGACATTTAAAGGAGAAAGGGACATGGACGTTAAGCCAGCAGTCCCCAACCTTCTTAGCACCAGAGACCTGTTTGCTCCTATGAGAATCTAATGCCCGATGATCTGGGGTGGAGCCGATGTGGTGAGGTTAGCACTGAGGAGTGGCTGTAAATACAGATGAAGCTTCACTCACCTGCTGTGTAGCCCAGTACCTGTCTGTGGCTTCGGGACCTTTGCTTTCAGCAGATCCCTCTGGTCTCACAGGAACATGTAAAGTAATGAGTGGTTAGAAAATATACTCAGGAAGAAGACTTAGGCCTGAAACAGAGCAGAAGCGATAGGAATGGGAAATGGTAAACTAATTCTTCTTAGGAAGTTTTAGTTAACATATGGGATCTTAGCTAGTTGGTCATTGAAATTGAGGTAAAAATGATTAAATACAGGGAAGAAAAGGCACTTACTGCATTACTTCAACCAACTCTAAGCAGTATGATATTAAAAACACTGGTATTTTTAATTATAAATTATTTTTTATTGTGATATATAGATAATATGAAATTTACCATTGCAACCATATTTCAGTGTACAGTTCGGTGACATTAAGTACATCACATTGTTGTACAACCATCAGCACCATTCATTCATAGGACTTTTTTCATCTTGCAAAACTGAAACTCTGTATCCATTATATAACAGACCCCTCCCAACTCCCCAGCCCTGGCAACCACCGTTCTGCTTTCTGTATCTGTGAATTTGACAATTCAAAGTGCCTCATATGAGTGATTTAATGGCATTGAAAGGAAAAAATGAATAATTGTAAACATATAAAATATATAATTATTTAGTATATTCATCTGATTATAACAAACCAATTTATAAAGTCATTAGAAAATTTGCTCTCTCAGTGGCCCCATAGCCATGCTAGCTCAGTGATTCACTGGAAGGACTCATGTGTCTCAACATAAGGTTGCGCTCATGACTCATTTATTGTAGAAAAGATGCAGTACAGAAATGTCCGGCAGAAGATACACAGGCAAAGACTGGAATAGTCAAACAGAAGCTTTCTTATTCTTTGTAGACAGAAACATCTGTTTCTCCATCAGCAAATTGCAGGGACTTGTCTAAGCTGTCCTTGCCCAAGAAAGCCCACTTAGTCTTTGAGTTCAAATTTCTTAAAGGAAGTTGGGCACATACCTGCCATGTGACCAGCCATGGAGCAGACCCCAATATAGGCATCAGACTCACAACCATGAATCTTTATGTTTACTTGGAACATGCTAACAATCTGGTCCATCCTGATGTATCACTTTGGGTGGATAAAATAGCATCATTCCCCAGTAACTACAGGAACACTCCAGTTTTTTAGATCTCAGAGGTTGACCAAGTGTAATCACCATGCCTACAGGGATGAGGAAGAACACAGTAAAACAGACTTGCTACCTTAACTTTTTCCTCACATGTACATTTTATTTTTTAATATTTGTAAACACTCAACATTCAACAACTGCCTAATTTTCAATATCAGTATAGTCCTCTATTTTAAAAAATAATCAACCAAAAACCTTACAAATAGTCTTTAATATATATTGGCTCTAGAAAATTTTTTGAGTTCCCAGCATTGCATACTATGTGCATGTAAGTTAATAGGACTTTTACCACTAGTTAGAGGCAAACTTGTCTCCCTATTTATAGTTATTATAATTTAAAAAAAAATATTGTGTAGGTAAATGTTCCATGCAGAATTTAGAGACTTGCAAAGGGTCAAAGAGCACACAAAGGACAATTCTGGGTGTAGAACATTAAGTAAGAAGTATTGGCACAGTATTCCTTGAAGCCTCAAATCATGCCACTGAGTCTTCCCACATTACGATACATAAAAATTGCTTCTCTTTTACTTTTTTGCTTCTCCCCATAGTACCTCATTAAGGTGATATAAACATCCAATTTCAGCAAATTGACATGTATTTACTCACAAATACAGGTTTTGGGAGGAAATCAAAGTAGAATTACAGACTTTTACTTTGTTCTTCCTTCTGTAGATTTCTAATTTAATTCTGGTTGATGATAAAATATATTTTGTATGATTTTAATCTATAAAAATTTATGCAGATCTATTTTGGGCCACAGCATATTGTTCATCTAGAAGAATATTTGATACACGATTAAAAGAATCTGTATCCTGCAGTCTTTGAGTGAATCGTTTTTAAAATAGCAATTTTTACAATTTATCAATTTAGGTAATAATGTTCAAGTCTTCTAGATCCATGCTGATTTTTGTCTAGTGTTTTTACAAACTATTTAGAGTGAAGAAAGGCCCTCATTGAAGACTATTGATGAATATTTTGTTTCTAATTTCAATTTTGTCAGTTTCTGCTTCAAATATTTTGGGCTTAATTTTTAGGTACATAAACATTTGCATCTTCTTCATGGGTTTATCCTTTTATCATTTTTATCATTTATCCATTTATCACTCTTTGTTTACAATATTTCTTGTCTTAAAGTCTATCGTATTTCATATTAATATAGCCACTCCAGCTCATCTACGGACGTGCTTTCTCTTGTATGTACTTAGCCTTTGCCATCCTTTCCTTTTAACTTATTCGTAGTTCTGAATCTATGGTGTGCATTTTGCAAAAATCATGTAGTTGAGTCTTGGTTCTTTATCCAGTCTGACAATCTCTGCCTTTTTAGTTAATTTGTATTGCTGAATATACATTCACCATTTCAATATTGATTATCAATTTGTCTCATCTTTCTTGTTTCTCTACAGCTTCTTTAGTGCCTTATTTTGTATTAAATAAATATTTATGTTATAAAAATTTATTTTGTTGATCTTTTTAAATATATCATTTTGACTTATTTTCTTAGTGGTTGCTCTAGAGATTATAATATGCATGTTATGTCATCAATATCTATTTCAAAATAATATAACTTATTTCAGATGATATGTGGAACCTTGACTCCATTGTAGCTTTATTTCCCTCCCTCTCCTTTGTGCTATAACTGAAATCCCAGGTCTTTATAGTTTAGAATAAATGTCATCAGAAGCCACTAAAATGTTTTGAGCAAAAGAAAGAGAGGTTCGGAGAGAGAGGTTCAGATATTCCTTTCCTAACCATATCTATAGAAAATCATATTTATGAAAACCTTGCCCACCTGAAAGAGCAAGAATATATATGGATGAAGGAGGGTGGTTCCACTCCAGCTCTGATACTGCTTAAAACATGCAGTATTGTAGAGTTAGTCCCTCTTGTGATAAGGAGCTTGTGCCCATAGCATTTTCTAGCTCAGGCAGTGGTACTATGAATCAGCTTATGCTGCACCTCTGGCTGAGATGTAAAGTATCCATCTTTTTGCTCATCACAGAGATTAGTGCCCACACCCCCATGTGCTCCAAAAAGTGCTGACTGTTTTTGTTTTGTCAGCCTGTGCCTGCCACTTGCCCTGGACTCTTATCATTTGCCAGAATTTATACAGTATAGAAACCGACTAAACAAAATGTTACTCTTGCAATAAAATCTTTTTGAGCCTTAAAGGAATCGATCTTTAAGACAAATTTCCTCTCCATAAAAAAAATATATATATATTTCTCGTATATAAGTATTCATAATTACATTTCAAGAAAGGCACAATTTGTTGAATGTGCTATCACAAAAATGTTACTTACACTCTCAAAAAGCAACATATGACTTCGAAATAATGTCTCCTTTTTTATTTTCAAAAAAATCAGATTGTATGATAGATGCTGCATTGCTCTTTTCATAAAGGAACTTGGTAGAAACTGAGTCATGGGCTCCTCTCACATGAAGAAGAATGATGTGTCAGCTCCAAAGGCAGCCAAGACATTGAAATAGAGGGTAAATTAGGGTCAGATAGCTCAAGTGATGTGATGCGTTTAGAAGGACAAGAGTACATCTAAAATTTAGAACCAAAGTACTGTTGGTACAATGGGTTTATTGAAAACAGCAGACAGAAGGTAGGAGGGGCATAAAGTCAGGATCCAGACTGTTTTCCTCAAATGTTATTTCTGCTGACTTTCTTTGTTCTATGTAAGTTCATACAGATCCTCCATTAGGGAGGATTTGTAATTCAAAAATGCTACATAATTTAATACATTTAATTTGATTTATAAAATAGAGTAAGTTTAGACTGACTTACCCTGCCATGCAAACTTCTTATTTAAGAATTTAGGATTTTACCAGCTAAAGGCAGATTTCCCTCCAGAATTCTGTTACTTAGACCATGGTTATGAATCATGTGATCTGTTGAGGTGACTGGGCATTCTCTATCACCATATTTTAGTTCTTATTATGGACACTAAATAGATTTTAGAGGAGAAAATAAAGAGAAAAAAAGGAGTTATAGAGTGTTCACTCTAATCCCATGATATTAGGGTGATGCATAGGACTGACATAAAATGAAATTTTTAAAAAGCATATGCACAGGGATGTAGAATATTCTAATTGCTTCCATAACAAGAATATACAAAATTATGTCAACTCTGATCCTCCTTCTTTAACCTGCTTCCTCTAAGTTGGAAAATATACTAAGAAAGATCTTTGAATCCTAGCCAGTAAGGAAGAACAAAGAAACAGAAGATATCAGAACATTTGCTTATTGTTGGGGAGATGGACTGTCCAGTTTTCCTCTGAATTCTTTCTAGAAGACTCTT
>NW_006436811.1:5488083-5500867 GCF_000325575.1 Pteropus alecto | reverse complement strand
AAGCATTCTTTCTTGTGGATGGTGTGATTTTCAGGATGTGTCGATATGAGACTCATTACTTTACAGGCACAATAGATAAGCACATAGGGTAGTTAAAGTTTTTAATTTGAAAAATAAATTAATATTATATCACATAATTTATGGGAAATGTGCAATATATTTTATTGACTGCATGTAGAACTTGGAAATATGATTTATACGAATTTGTTATTTCAGCATGATGAATTGATTGTCACAGTGAGGATTATGGAATTAGCTAGAAGAACAGATGATTAACCACCACAGCCCTTTGGCTAGTGAAGTTTTACCTTCTGATTTTGAACATTAATAAATCATACTTCAGCATATGGGACTATTTTGGCAATAGAGCCATTATCAATTTAATCATCTCAAACCAGAAAGCAATGTGCAAGTTGCAAATGCTGCAGACATGAAAACCAGTTACTAAGAACAATTGAGTACTATTCTTATAGTCACATTAATTACAGCTGAAACAAACCTTGAAGAGCTAAGAAAACATAGCACAACTTATCTACTATTTACTAGGGGAAAAAAGAAATCAATATAGCCATTAATTGCACAAATAGCAATAAATACTTTGGCCGCTATCCAGGAAGTGTACCAACTGAGAGAATTTTTTGTGCTGCTGGTTTCATTACACAGATCACAGTCACAGTAAAGCGGGCAGTGGACTGCTGTTCAATAAACTAAATTTAATGTTACTCAATTATGATCATCACGCGCAGATATAATACTAATAGGAATGTCAGCCGCGATTACATTTTCAGATTTATGTAAAATAATTCAAATGCTATTTGCTACCCCTCAGATACACGGTTCATCTGGTTGTTTATGCAGTTGGTCGATATTGATCGTGCACAGCAAGTAGCATACTAGAGGCCCGATGGCAAGTATATACAGCATCCCTTGTGCCAGCCGCCAGGGTGCTGTGCCAAGCACCAGGGGCAGCATGCCAAGTCATCAAACAGATAGCGCACCTCTGCAAAGCTGCCTTGTTTTTTTACAATATTTTTTCGAATTGCTCACATGTGCCATGAATAATTATTGCCAACATTACCCAGCATGAAGCAAAAATGAAGAAAAGGAAACGTCTTTCTTAGAGAATTCTTTTTAGAGCTAAATGAATCTAGTGAAGATATCACTCTAGCATCATTATATGTTGTTATGTATGGCTGGGGCTATGTCATTTAGCAAAGTATTACTCAGTGGGCTGAGCAGCTGGTATATATGATTTTGTATACCACCTGCAAAAAAGATGCCAAACCATATAATCAACCACCTGGCCAAGAGAGTAGGGTAGCTAAACATTACTTTGTTGTTGCTTCTACATTTTCAGGAAGTTTGAGAACATAAGCAGACGTAGGCAGAATGAATATTATACAAGATAAGGTTTGTTAAAGCTTTTCTGTTCAATAAAGCATATAGTGCCTGCTGTTCAGAGTACTGTCGAACAGATTTCCTTTATTTCTAATGAAGGTGTTTGGGCATTTCCTGGCACAAATGGAATAAAATTATGTACTTAAAACAACATTTTAGTATAACAACACAACAAACCACCACTTCAATTGCACTGCAACAGATTGGAAAAATGAAAATAGATATAAACGAAAACTCAATAACGAATTAGTGTCATTATTATGGATGAATCATTCATTTAGGAGAATCTTGTCTAGTCTTAAACAACCTGTATGTCTAGCAACTTCCATCGAATTCCTTTCTGTCTAAAACATGTGTTTATTATAATAGTCTCCACGCCATTACTCGAGGGGAAAATACTTTACAGGTGGCCTCTTTACTTATTTGGCTATAAGTGAATATGAGAATAATTTGATTGTAAGCTAATCTTTATATCACCAGATTTCCAGTGTCAGCAATGTCAATCTCATTATCCCGTCTTTTCACTGGCTCAGCACTAGCTCGCTTTCTGTGGCGATGCACCTTTTAAAATTCTAGTCTCTCGTTGTTTGACAGATTACTGAGGGAAGAACTAATAACTAGTTGAGGGTATTCAGTGTGAAACAAAGGGAGTCCTGCTTCCAGACCAAGGTCTCTTGTTCTCATTATCTCTGTGTCTATGAGTTTAAGCTCGTTAGGCTCTCCCTTTTGTCTCTTTTAATATAGAAAGACTGATTTGGGACTTGTTGACTCAATCGCAGCTCCTTAAGTAAAAAATGCTAGAATTTTGAACACTTTCAGAAGTATTGCTGTGAAATATTGATTTTCTACTTAGCCGTCTCTTGGTTTTAGGTGGTTTGGTTATCTCCCATCCCATTTTCTTTTCTTTTTTTTTTTTCATCCTTCACTTCAAGAGAAGAAAGGAAGCTTTTAAAACTGTTATTGCTTTGCAAGGCTATATGAAGATATTTTGCTAATCACTTCTAGGAAAAGGAAAATAAAGGAGAAGAAAAACTTTTAAAACTATTAAAAACATATACTATATATATTAAATACAAAATCTAGGACATGGGCAAAATTATTCCTTATTTATTCAAAATGAACTCTGGATAAGAAGAACCTAGGTATAAAATAAAATTTCTTATATTAAGTATATAATAAGAAAATGTCAAATAACGGTCTTGGAATTTTTTTTTTTCAACTCTGCCATTGTAATGTTTAATGTTATGTGTCAGCTTGGCTGTGACATTGGCTGCCCAGATGTTTGGTTAAACATTATTTCTGTGTGTGTGTGAGGGTGTTTCTGGGTGAGATTAACATTTGTATCAGTAGACTGAGTAAAGTAGATTGTCCTCAGTATGGGAAGGCATCATCTGACCTGTTGAGAGGCTGAAAAGGACAAAAAGTTGGAGAGAGGGAAAATTCGGTTTGAGCTGGGACATTGGTTTTCTCTGCCCCAGAACTGGAACTTTACTAGTAATTCTTCTGGTTCTCAGGCCTTCAAACTCAGGCTGGAACTGCACTCCCAGCTAGCTCTCCTGGGTGTCCAGCCGCTGAAAGCAGATTGTGGGACTTCTCATCATATGAGCCAATTATTAAAACAAACAAACAAATGAGTAATTAATATCATTTATAAAAATATATTTTATATGAGATGAACACTTTTTTCACAATACGTAACCTTCCATCTTTTCTCATTCACATTTTGGTTTTGTTATGTGTATTATAATTTTATAATTTTTAAATTCTCTGTACTTTGAAAGTATAAATATCTTCCACTTTTAAAATTTTAGATTGGTTCTGAACACATTATGTTTGAATAAAAATTCAATTTGAAACAAGTATTATATTTAGACTTATTAAGAAGATAATATAACCTCTATGTCACTAAGACTTTGATGAAGTACAATTTTTTTGTTGTGTGAGGACAACCAATTTAAAAATATATATTTTTTCACTTATTTTCTTCATCCAGGAATACTTTGCTTCTATTTTTTCTATCACATGTCATCTTCTTTCTCATATTTCCATTTCCACTATTCCTTTTTCTTTTTGTAGAGAATCTTCCAGAACATTTAGTTTAGTATAAATTAATGATAGCAAGCATTCTCATTATTTTATGACTGAAAATGTCTTTATTTTGCTTTACACTTCAATAATATTTTATATTAACTTAGACTTTTAAATTCAAAATCATTTTCTCTCATTGTTTTCAAAACGTTCAAGACATAGTTCCCCTGGCTTGTGGAATCCAGTGTTGTGGGCAGCCTTAGGTCGTTCTGATTGCCTTTCTTTATGGGTAGGATGGGTTTATGTTTACATCTTTTTTTTTTTTTTCTAACTACTCCTGCTAAGTAGTTTATGAAGACTTGAGTCTTTCAATAATACACTCAGGAATATTTTTCAATGATTTTGTTTATTATTTTCTCCTTTGTAGTGTCTCATTCTCTGCTTCTGAAAATCTTATGAATGATTGTTAAACAACTGGAAGTTAACCTTGTTATTACACTTCTCACAGTTGTTTTCTCTTTTTCCTTTAGTAAGTTATATTAGAATATGTCTTTCAGTTTATTGCCCACATCAATGGCTGGCCTTTTAGGTTTATCTATGCTATTGTTCTCTCTATATGTTCTCTTTCTAATGTTGCTTTCCAAGAGTCCTTTATAGCTCCAGCTATTCTTTTCTTTTCTTAATCTTCTCCTTCCTCCACCTCTCATTTCCTTCTTCCTTCTCTCTTATACTCCCTCCCTCTCTCTTCTATTCCCTCCTTTCTCTCCTTCCCTCCCTTTCCTCTTTCTTCCTACTTTCCTTTCAAAGAAATGGACCATTCTGGTTTTCTTAAGGTAATAGCTTATTAAATTTTCCCAATGTTCATATAAGGTTTTTTATTTTTCTTTTTTTAAGTTTTTGGCTGTCGTCCGATCTATCTCTTTTCTTGGAAGTCAGCTTGTGTAGTTTAATCTTGTCCCTTCTATTTTATGTCTTAGATTTCCTCATTTATGTGTTAATCCTTGGTTCCTAGTTAGTCTTTATAAATAAGCGTCCAGGATAATTCATATTGATTGCTGACATAACATTCTTTTGTGTTTTTGCAAGTTTATTTCTCAAAAAAACTTATTCTTTGGATGGAAGAAATGACTTGAGGCTCTTTGTAACTGTATGGGGCATGCAGAGTGAAAAATAAGCCTATCCAAAGTTCTGTCAGGTCGAGTTGAATGTTCAAGCTATCCTAGTCAATAGCTATCAATGCTCCACATAATGGCTGCTCCACTGGCCTAGATTCTGGAACAAGGATACCACATTCAGAATCCTTAGCCAAACAACATGTCTTATAACCCAAAAATAAACTATTACCAAAGTAAGCTACAGAAATTATAATATACAGTTTATCTACAATCCATTTTCCAAATATTGAATAGTGATATTTTAAAAATATATACAATTAATTCACTCTCCTGTTTTAATTCTTCCAAGAAGTATGAACACACCATATAAAAATAGTAGGAGAATAGAAGAAATAACAATATTATTTAACATATGCAAGAATGTATTTGGTATAGACAGGAAGGAGGAAAATATAGATGCCAATTAAAAGCATGATTCAGGTTGTAGTTAGTGACTAAATATTAATTCTTAAAGAATCTGAGTTGTTAGAAGTAAATTTTACCACTAGACATATATAAAGAAATTCTGTGTTCTAGACAAACTTCTTCCTGCCAAATAAGAATAACCCATATTCCCCATGATAATTAGGTTCAATCATCTCAGCCAAGAAAGTACCTCCCCCTGGCCCTCCACTGTTTTCCCAGTTGGCAAAAAGAGCTAAATGGCTTGATGGCAGCTTTAACTCTCATTCAACGAAATGACTTTTGGGTCTCCTAGAGGAAAAACACCTCTCCTGAACTGAAAAGTCACCCATCGACTGGCAGAACTAAAAGTCAAAATGGGCAGCGAAACCTTTCTATAGTGGTCATTAGGAATTATAGTGACAAGAATATCTTGGCTCCTAGACTGTAAATGTATTTTGGCTATGTAAGAAACAACTTCCCATATTCATTGCTGGTTCAGAGTATATTTCTCAGGCGACAGGACAGCAGTGCAACTTCTGAAATCATTACTCCCCACTGGGACTATGAGTCTTTACTAGACTGTTCTGCCATTGTTTAAGGACCCTAGCTTCTAGTGATGGGATGTCTTGTAACATCAGTGAATACCACAACTATCAGCCGATGGATTTATTTCATTTACTCAAAAATAAAATCTTAGGGCAAAACTTTTGAGGTATGAGAAGCCATGACGGAAAATAGGTCAACCTCTAAGGCTATAATTAGTGTTACTGGTTGATGCATGGTAGGTATTCAGTGATGGCAAGTTGATATATACAAGTGCTACTTGCTATTTCAAGTGAATGCAAATTACTTCTGTTGTTCTGTGTTCACTGGAAGAGATAAAAATGCCTTTGGTGTAGCAGTATAAGCATTTCTGTTTTTCTTTACACTACATCTGAAATGGAAGCTGCATCTGAAGTTCCTATCTGAGGAAGATAACCATTGTCATTTTCCAAGGCCACAAAGGATTAGTTATTTTTGGAATGCAATCTCAAATACTCCCTCTGAATCTTTTAGTCCTCTGACAGCAACATTAATGTCTGCTATTCTTTCAAGGATACAGAATTATTTGTTTATCTTTTTTTTTTTGTATGGAGAGAGATTTTCATAGTCTTCTGCTTATCTGTTCTTATCATAAAACACTATTTTGTAGAGGCATTGGTGAGGTTCTGCCTGCTGTTGAGTGTATCTATTCCAACTGAACAACACAGGCACTGTGCAAACAACCTGAATAAATCCACAGGAAAACAGTACACCGTGAGACAGACTGACATAAACTCCATTGATCATAGGATCTGACTCTGTATGAGTCCCACAGTGGTGTTTTGGTTCCCTAGAAATTAATATTATCAAAGAGCAAATTTGTAATATGCCAGAGAAATATTTATATTTCTCCTTCTCTGGGGCATAATTATTCTTGTACATGCTTGTACATTCCTTTGGGAGAAGTCTAGTATGAATATTAACAATATGTAATTGTAATGTTATCATAGATTCATGGTCTTCCCCTTATTCCATGGGATTTTTGTCACCTGGCTTAGATCTAGGAATTGGGCGAAAGCCTGTGATTCTTATAAGGAGTCTTTCGGTCAGACTTCTGTTCTGTAGACATTACAGTTATTTTGGACATTTTGGGGGTGCCCATATGTTTTAGTCAAAAGAGTTCTATGAACAATTAATTACTGCTAAAGATCAATGAATGTCAGTCAGTTTGGAATGCCACACTTACCCAATTATTTATTATGGTAACCATGTCCATCTTACCTCTTTAAATTATGTGTTTGCTTGTCTTCTAGGCCCTAGGATCTTATATTTCCATTCAAATCAGGGAGTCCATTTCAATGGCAGTAAAGTGAAGACACACTCCCTTAATCAATATATTTTCCATTGCCATAGTGAAAAGAGTATCTTCTTGGCTCTCGAGTGGGATGTGGAATAAATTTAATTCAGCATCACTATCTTTTTTCTTTGGCTTTCTCAACTTTAGCATCATCTGTCACCAGTGAACCCAGGTTTTAGTCAATAAATGAGACAACAACTGAGCTTCTCTCATTTGCTCAAGCCAGCTTTAACCTAAACTATGCTGTCTAATATTGTATCCATTGGCAATACCACTGAGCACTAGAAATGTTGCTAGTATGACAGAGAACCTGAATATCTAATTTTATTAAATTTTAATTAATTTTAATTAAATGTCAAAACAGAAACTAAAATATTTTTCTGTGTAGAAACAACTTTACTGCTTATGGAGGATTATATTTTACTTAACTCTTACATTGTGTAAGATATTGTTGCATATGAGTATCAGTTTTTGTTAGTTTCTCATATTATGCAGCAACCCATCACTGATAAAGTTAGTGTCAACCGATTTAGCCGAATGATTATTTTCCGTATCCATTGGTGTAACATGTGTGTATTTAAATCCTTTATGCAGACAAGTAATATCCAGATAAATAATAGTTGTTAAATAAGTAATTTATTTATACTATTATAATAAATATAAATTTATTATTTTAATGATTACATGATTTTATAAATAATTTCTATGGACAAATTTATAAATGTGAAATATAGACATATTACTGATGCAGAATTAAGTAGAAATGCAGATACTAGTACATAAACAGAACAATAAAGGAAAAACATAATGGAAGAAAATATCTTCCAAATTTCACCAGGAATGGCAATCAAAATTTAATGTGATAGTACAAAATAACAAATCTGCTTTGTCTTGTGAAAAATCAACAAAGTAATGTGAGCAATATTAAGTTATATTTAGCAAATGTAGAGTTTATTTGATAAGTTTTATTCGCAACACAAAAATCAATCAATAAAATTATTCTCTTGAAATCAGAAGTAAGTGTCCAATGACAATGTTTAAAAAGCTTTTAAGAGAATATGAACTTGAAAATGTATTCAGTGATAAGATAATTTGCATTGTTGCACTAAAAATAATTAGATGAAGAGATTTTAAGAACTCTTAAAAGAGTTATGTGGTATAAAGATACTGCTTAATTAATATTTTTGGTGCATTTTATCTCAAAGAAGTTACCAATTTATAAAGCAATATCAATTTGTGGCATAAAAAAGTAAAATATCAATAAAATATGCACATATTCATATTTATGCATACATATTATAATATTTTTATATTGCAAAAATAATTTTGACTATCTCTATATAAATAGTTTCACATCAGAGTGTACTTCACCCATGTTGGGTCAAAATCTAGATATATTGTAATTTTTAATAAGACATTGATGTTTTCATATTTGCTTCATTCTGCTGCATGTACATATTGAAAATATCTGTACTCGGTTTTCAGTAGCCAACTGTTTGAAAGGTTTCATGGGTATAGTTGTTTAAATTATTCATTTGTGTGTATATACATGAAAATACTCTGAATCATCATTAGTTTACGGAGTTAAGAAAAAATAGAAGACAATTTATTTAACAATCTTATGTTCTTCACCAATGCCCATTTGGTGAGTCATGGAAAATTTATTAACAAAGACTTACTGTACTGCTTATTCCAATTCAAAATTTTCTTGAAATGAAAGGAATGCTTGCCAAATATTTGATAATCAAAAAAAATGGCAGTGTAATTTATATTTTGTGCTAATGCCATACTGCTCATGAACAAGCTAAATTTAAAGCTCTGAGGAAAGGAAGAGCTTATTTGTATTTTAGCTAGATAGGTATGCAAATTTAAGTTGAAGTTAAAACTTTCATTGTAGAAATCAATAATAATTATGTTGACACAAGAATTATTGAATTTATTTAACTTGGATAGACAAACTTTTAAAATCATATGCTTTTGTTTCAAAGTTAAAACAATTCTTGTAATAATGAAGAACCACTTTTGTTAAACTTGATGTAAATATTAATGGAAACTGATATTTGATTCCATTATTCAAAACTTTTAATTATTTTTTGAAAATCTTGGGAATGTGAATCTACTTTCTCAACTTTTATTATACTTAAACAAATCAGGTATTTCTGATGAAAACTTAACATCTGAATTGAGATATGCTGTAAATATAAAATCATGCTGGATTTTGAAGAGGTAGTAAAAACAAAGTAAAATATATGCTGAATATTTTATATCAATTTTATTTGGAAATGATACTATTTTAGTGTATTGGATTAGCGAGATATATTACTAAGTATATTACTAAAATTTAATTTACCTATTTTTTAAATCTTTTATGTGGCTACCAGAAAATCAAAAATTGCATACATAGTTCACATTACATTTCTATTGGACAGCATGGAGGTCTGAAATATTTATATCTCTATATTTTTATCTCTGTCTTTTTCTATCTATCTATCTATCTATCTATCTATCTATCTATCTATCTATATGTATATATTCACATCTATAAATTCAATCAATCCAAAACTATATTCTTCCATTTTTGATCTTGCATTCCAGAAATTATTCCTATGCGACATTTTTGATCTTGCATTCCAGAAATTATTCCTATGCGACATTTTCTTTTCTGGCAATATACATTAGCATAATCTTGCATTTTTCATGGTAACTTCTGGTCCCTTGGATATGACATGCTGGAATCTGACTCTGGAGAGGGGTCTATAGGCACTGACAGGTAGTGGAGTTGGATGTGAGGTAATGCCCCTCCAGGATCTGTAAGCAAGGCCTGATTCTGCTGATGAGTACGGTTCAGTGAGAGTGGGAATTTGAGAAAAAATTGAGTCAAATAAATCTTTTGGGATATCATTCTCACTATCACTCTACAATTCTATTCCAATGTGTACTCTAATTAGTATACAAGATACCAGAAGATTCTAAATTTAATGTATGCTATAACTTTTCAACCCAGTGCATCTGGCTCATATTTTCTTTTAGGGCAGTCATAGAAACTTTCTATACTATGCCTTTATTGAAGAACTTAAGATTTAAGTCTATCATGTTATAGCAGCTTTTAACTCTCCAGTGCATGAAACAGTCATTCATTCTTATGGTCTTATATTCCTGACTCTCAAGATACAGTGGTATGCTAGCATCCATTTGGTCTGCAGAAGGGGGATCGAGAGGGATAATTTAGGCAACTCATTTGCAATTTGCATGTACAGACTATTGATATTCTATTTAGAAATAAATTAATATACTGCTCTCAAGACCAACCAGGCATTAAGCCCAGATTCCTATCACTAAAGTCGTGTTATCAGTTACTGTATTCTGTAAGTCTCAGTGACAGATCAAATCTACTCTAGTTTTACAAGAAAGAAATTTAATAGAGGGAATCAGGTGTTTAAAACTGTTGGGTGATATAGTACAGAATCCAGGAAGGACTGCCAGAACAATTCCTCTGAATCGACCTCCCAGAGGAGCTACTAGCTCTACCATTTCTGAAATCTGAGGAATCAAGAAACTATCATCACAACTTAAGGTTTCTGGATACGTTGTCACTGTCATGACCTCAGCTGAAAAATAAATATCTGTCTGATGTTTTGTGAGACATCTACAGTGTTTGTCTACACCACTCTCCAACAACAGGAAAGTTAGAACCAGACAAATAAATTTGTAAGCAGATGCTACAGAAATTTAAGTGCAATATTATCAAAGTAGAAAAAAAAGACTAATATAAAAAGCATTATTATAGATAAATGAAAGTCACTAAATAATATCAAAAGCATTTATTTCAACAAGAAGATCCCACAGTTCTAAACTTTTATATACCTAATGACATATCCTTAAAATACACAGCAGAAAAAGAGATATAATCACAAGGAAACATAGAAAAATCTATCATCAGAATGGAAAATTTTAGTATTCCTGTCTCAATAATTGATAGATCAAGTAGGCAAAAATATCTATAAGGAATTGAATAATTCGAACAATATAATTAGTACATAACACAATTACATAAGTGTAATCCCAAAAAGTAATAAATAATAAGAGGGTTATTATAAGACATATATAAGAGGGAGACATTATATTCCAACACTGTTTGCTAAACAAAAATCTTTTAAAAGATAGTCCTGGGCAAAGGGCTGTCGGTGCCTTGCTTGCATGTAAAGAAATCCACGGAGAATTGTTTCCCAGAAATGACTCCATGGAAAGATGGTATTTCAGATTACTCACTAATTGTTTTAAAGTCCTATCATCAAATGTAACATATTGCCTCCGGAATCCTAAAAGGCTTACCACAAATATTTTGCCTTTTCTTCTGTCCTCAGGAGTATACAGTGCACCAAGTAGTCATTCACCTTCGAGAGTATAGTGTGGGTTGTATCATTTGTGTAGAAGTCTCTCCTTACCCTTCACCTAGGCCATATAACTTGCTTTGTCCAATTGGAGGTGAGCTGGATTTAAATGTATGCTTGTGTGGACTTGCCTGGTTTGGCTTGCACTCTAGCTCCACACCAAGAAAAATAAAAACATCCTAAATAGCAACTGCTTCATCAGCTTTGCTACTGAAATGAAAAAAATGCAGAGCTAATCTGAGCCCGATGTGCAGCCTGAAACAGAGACACTACACCCACTTCAGAGATTTATGTGCAAGAAACAAATGTTTGTGTTATAAGCCACAGAAATTTTAGAGTTGCTTTTATGCAGAATTATTGCAACACAAGTTGATTAATACAGAGGGAATGTTTTGTTATTCCCCAGAACCCTGGACACCAAGAAAATTTATTTAGGTGCACATGCCTGAGTTTTCACAGGAATCAGCTCCTATTTTGTTCCAAATAAGAAAATTTTCAGGAATTTCTCTCCCTATCTGGGTATGATTTTCAGTACTCAAATCTAGTTCCTTCCTTAGGATGCTGTGTGACATTTCTCTTCACCTCAGTCACACACATTATAGGAGAACTGAAACCTCTGTGTCCAGAATGTGACTCACTAAGCAGGGAAATTAAATTTCAACCTCAAGACCTCCTACTTAAAAGGGGGAATTTACTAACAATATTCATTAAATTGAAGTTTTTTTTTATTGCTAATCCAGTTCCTGGGTGATTGCTTCAAGTTCTACAATGGAAATCTAATCCTCCAATTTGTAGTAGAAACTTTTTATTTCCAAAGTATTTTCATATGATCCTTTATTTTAAAAAAATTATTACAAGAATATTATTTTAAAAATCAGAAAGAAATTATTAATATGTTTATATAACATATAAAGAACAATAAAGAGTCAAGCTATAAACTGATTTAAAAAAAAAAATAACATGTTAAGGTTTTCTTTCAATGCCTGTGTGGGAATGTTACTTAAATAATGAAAAAAATGTTTTGTTTTTTTTTTAAAAAAAACACTCTGTCACTGAATAAAACTCAAATTTTCAAATGACAGTTTAAGAAAATGTCTCTGAATGAAACAGATCTACATATTTGTAGTTACATAAAAGACCAATTTTGTGAAATATCCTCATGATAAAATATCTTTTGTCGTAGGTTGAAATCTACAAATATTTATATAACATATTTTTTCTTTAGAATTTTCAAAGGGTTTAATAAATACTCATTATCTATGACCTAAAAATCCCAGATAAAGTAAGAATAAGCGACTCGTAAATAACTAATGTCAGCAGGACCCACCCACCATTACTTAATCATACTCGTATTCTACAGCAAAACAGCCATGTAAGGGTCATTACTGAGAAGAATGTCAAATTGGCCGATTTAATGTTACTTAGGGCTTACTTTATCTATATAACTGTCTCAGATAAGAATTTCAAGCTAATAATAATTACATTAGTGTCAGAAGTGTGGGGGACACCTATGGTTTATAGTAGGGAAA
>NW_006436811.1:5357148-5488066 GCF_000325575.1 Pteropus alecto | reverse complement strand
TGTTCCAAATTGAATTTTACTGTCTACTTTAAGATAGTTAAAATACCATATGTAATATATTCAACCACCCATTAATGGTTGATATCTGAGAAATATAATATTGTTTGGAATACTTTAATGTCTGCTGCTATCTCAGTCCAAACTGCTCGTCAAAGGGCATGTGGTAGCTTAAATATATTATTGATACATCTAAATACAGTTACTATAGTTTCATGATGTAAATTTTTAAAGTTACAAATCATCTATGCTTCTGTAAATTTTAAAAGTTTACTTCTTTTGGTGTGTTGCACACCTTGAATTTATATATCTGAGGGAAAAAATCTTACAGAAGTATATTTGTAAATAACATGCTCTGAAATAAAGTATTCTATAAGTGATTGTGGTTCACATTCACAAACATTCACATTCACAAACACACATATACATTCACATTCACAAACACACATATACACAATCTACATTTGACACTGAGCTGTTGGACTCAATTATGGAACAGTAAAAAAAACATAAAAATATACATATACATATATATATAAGAAACTCAATACAAACTCAAAGATGTTCTTAGAAATGAAGCTTCACTTATCTATAATTTTTATGTCCTTACTTTTCAAGCACAGTTAAAAATTTCTAGCACATATGAGTTAAGCAATAAGCATGGTAAAATACCTGCAGAATAATAGCAACATTTTTTTGTTTGTTTTAAAACATATCTTTAAAATGTTCAAAATAATTTGTTATCACATCTTCATTCATAGTAATAGAAAACATGACTACAGACAGAATAGCAGCAAAATGTAGATTGATAATATGCAAAAAGAAACTATTAGATGAGCATATGATCCATTCATTGTTTGAATGAATCTATGCTAACTAATCTAGCATGGCAGTGGGGAAGTGTATCCAGAGAGAAATAGTTGAGCCTCTTTGAAGAACCTTTCTTTTCTCTATTCAGAATGAAAAACTTTGGAATTGATGACAAAGGAAGACTTTGCTCCCATTGCTATATCAGCTAATATAGCACTAGATTGAAAGACTAAATGAAAAAAATGTCTAAATAGCCCATTTTAGTTTGCATTTTTTGTTTGAAGCTCAGCTTGTCAAATCTGTTCAGAACAGATGATCAAACTGATCAAGATGACAACCTGGCCAGGAACCACCAAGTCACAGAACAACATATGTATACTGTACTTTATAATTTACAAAGCATTTTACCATACATTCTCTCATTTGATCCTCACAACAACTCAAAGACATTGGGAGGTCAAATACATTCCACAAGTTCAAAAGTAAAAGCTGAATGAGAGAATTTAAGCGATTCACACATGGGCACACAACTTATGGTACCAGATCCAGCACCTGGACCAATGTTTTTTATTCTAATCACAGACATTTTTAAGACGTGCTCTTGCACGAAGGTTGAAAACATATATTTCATCAAGATTTAATGTATATCAATTTTATTAAATGTCAATTATGTAAAAATTCTTCTCGAATAATTCAAACTGGCCGTGAACTTCTTTGCTCTTTGATCAATCGTCATGAAATATCTCTTCTGCAGGGCACTATGGCATCAAATGAGTATACAGTGGGCTTCTTACTTGGATGATAATTGTGTTAGTAGCAAGACAAACTATGTATATATGAAGTAAGCTGATTCGCAGCATTTTAACCAATATTCTCAGGGAAATAGTTCTAAAATAAAAAATGAACAGGGTAGGAGATAAAGATCTAGGTGTTTCTCTTGAGTGTGTGCATGAGTAAATATTTTTCTTCCACAAAGATGGTGTCTGATATGCCAAACTCCAAATGAATCTTGGAGATACAATGAAACACTGAGCGTAACAGAAAGCTCTATTCCTGCATTCAAGAAGCTTAGAGTCCAGCAAGGGAGGCTGATATTAGTCAAATAATTATTTTCCATTCGTGTATTCATTCAGTTAGCTAATATTTATGGGACACTTATGAATGAGAACTTATCCTAGTTGTTGCAGATACAGCTGTGTAAATGTAGGTGTGAAGTGATAGGACAGGGATGCAATACATTTGCAGCTGGACCACAACTTGATCCTGCCTGAAAGTAGAGGTTTTGTGAACAATTCACCAAGTTACGATTCTTCATCCTAGAAAATGCCAACTGAAGCTGGAAATTCATTCGAATTTTCTTATTTAGCTCAAAAAAGTAGATATATTTGCATTATTTAATAATATATAAATATGTATTTTACCATATAATAATATATTAATGTTATAATATGAAGACGTATAGTTTTCAACCCCTAATTTTTAAATAAAATTGGTTCTTGGAACAGTTCTAGCGAGACATGTTTGGGGAATGTAAGGAATTATTTCAGCCACAGCACTGAACAATCCGTTTTCCATAAAATATGTTTCTAAGAGTACAGAAAGTAAGACTAGGGATGTAGAATAAAAACTTGTTCTATAGATTCATAAATGAAAAGGCAAAGTAATGTATTCAGAGAGGACTTATTGCATTTTTTTTACATTATTAGAGCTATTAATACCTACCTTGTAGAAAAGAAATGAGATAATCTTTGTAAAGGCACCTCTCAGAAGATAGGACATGTAGTAGGCAATCAATAAATGTTAAAATATATATTCTTGGCTGCTTCTGCAATGTCTCAGTTTAAAAGTGATGACAGGCTCAAAAAGGACACGGGTATTGGGGGAGAAAAAAGGCAGGACAGATGCCAGAGATGAAAGAAATGTATCATCGACAGAATTCTGTTTAGTTGTTCAGTAAATATATAGTGAGAGCGTAATATGTGTCAGGCACTGTTTTGAGTGCTTTGAAACATACTTGAGCCCTAATTTACATAGGGGACAAGGAAAAAGTAACCCTATGGTTAAATCGTGGCTGTGAGAAGGATGATGAAATGAATAGGGTGAATGTCAGAAAGTTAGATCTGGCTTGTCGCTACAAGTGAAAGAAGATATGTTTTATTTGACTCCTAATATGAAACTTCATTTGTTCCTAAAGAACAAAGTAAAACATGGAAGTTCCTGTTTTTATTTTTAGCAACTATTTGTAAAAATATTTGGAAAAGTTATTTTCATTATCCTCCCCCTAGGTGAATAATGATAGCATTGATTAATGTTCGATCTGGAATAAATGATCGCCTTTCATCTAGCTGGCAATTTTACATAACCAGAAAAGCTGCCAAAATTTCAAAATGGAAAGTATGAAAGAAAATGTGGTAGGTAATAAATAGGATAAGTATTAATTGTACATACGACCCTATAAAACTATGATACAAATATAAAATGAGATCTTTGATAGTTATTTTTAAAAATTAAAATATCAGTTCTTCACTAGGTGAAGATATAGTTGGACTTATTCCAGCAGCCACGTTGCACAGGATTTGAACTTCTGTGTATCACATAGAAGTCATGGAAAGTTATGTCGTGGAAAGCTGGATTGAGTTTAGTCTTTTATTTTTTTATAATATTTTATATTCCTGGAAATATTGTTTGCCCTTTATATTTATATCTAGGCTTAAATATCATCGAATTCTTTAATATCACTCCATCCTTTCTCTGTATGTTATGACCAGTCTAACATTTTTAGAACATTGGTACTTTTTTTCATCACTAGATTATCTTTTGCTATACAGTTCCAGATTTTATCTCTAATTCAAATTTATCTTTTTAGAAGATAGACAGAATTTTAATAGTTTCACTTTGCCAATTTAGATTCCCAAATGAACAGTATAGTACCAATATTCAAGTACTGAAACTTCTCAGAATCCATTAATTTATCAAAGAAAATTTCCTTCATATAGGAAAGTACTTCTTGTATAGAAAAAAAAATGTTATATTCAATGTTTTGGAGACTAATATAGAGATGAAGGGTACAGAGCATTTTCTAAAATAGGGCTTCTGTGGTGTGAGTGTGTGTGTATGTGGTGTGCTCACACACTTATGCTTATCTGTACCTATTTGTGGTGGTAAAATATTTTCTTTCCCCTTTACAAATAAAAATGTCTTATTCTAAAGAAGACACATAAACTATCAAACACAATGTGATGTTTTTGTTAAATAATAAGCAACAGAAGCATACAGAAATAAATATTTCTCAGGGAGGTAAGATATATACAACTATAAAATCATAAATATACCAGAGAATTATAATATGAATTTGTAAATTGTATGCAAATAGCTTGAAACCAGATCTATAAAGACATAAATAAAGCAACAAGACTGAAAGGTTTATACGTTGGCTTGTTTATAGAGTAGCACAAACATTTTTCTTTTTTAATTGGCAATTAATTTTCAGCAGCCATCTAGGTACTTTCATGTCAAATTACTTTTCCTACACTAAACAAGATTAGGCATCCAAGCAGCAAAGCACTTACGTGAAAAGTGAGAAACTGACTGTCAAGGAGATATTTTCCACCTATAACCAATTAAAATGTTTCTTTTTTGATGAATGGGTGTTGTAATTTCACATTCTATATTTTTACCTAAGCACATACCTGTGTAACATCCCAGTTCATAAGGACTAAAAAGATGTGTATTGAGATTTCTACTATTTCTTTCATGCAGTTACCTCTAGAATGAAACAAGTGAGTATTTTTCCTGGGGGAACGAGGTGCATATTAGAATACAGCTTTCTTACACCAATGCACACACAAAAAAATGCATCAACAGTACATGTATGTAGATATGTTTATGTATGTGTAAGTATAGATACATATATGTATTTTTAAGCAATAAACTTCAAAAAATATTCCCGTCAAATGATTCTTAGCCTCTCAGTTCCTTGTAGATTATCATTTTACATAAAATGTGAAGATGCCTGTATTTAAAAATTGGACCATTGACACATAAGGTAAAAAAAAGTAATGTATTATTGATAATCTTCAAGTGAATGACATAAAAAGGAAAATATTGATTTTTTTCGAAGATGTCTCATTTTTCTTACTTCACAGAAGACTGATGCGAGTTCATGAGCCTATCAATATCATTTGAATTAATGCATATTCCTTACTATTGATTGCTTTAACAATGATTGTCATAACTGATTTATGGGCACTTACGCTTGTTAAATATTTTAAGAGGTAAATATCAGATTTGTATATATAAGTAGATTGACTTGAATAAACAACAAGGTTGGATGTTAACATTATGCCTTTTGATTTAATCCATATTATAATACATTATGCAAGATGTATTTTTAACATAGCAGCAAAATCCAATAAAAAGTTGATATGAGATCACATTGCTTACTAGAATTAATTGCAGAATTCTAAGAATAACCTAGAGTATTTTAAATTTTGAGGTACCTAGTCTCATGTTATTTGGAAATATTATGAATTTCTAACATCCATTAGAAAAACTAAGATATATTATATCAAAATATAAAATTTGAGTTTCCTTTTAATATATCTAAAATGGATTTGTTCTTATTGCTTAGAATAAATTAGAATATCAGGCTACAATTCTTGATTTCAACTTTCTGTTGTGACTGATACTCAGTATTTCCAAATAAATGAAAGGAAAAAATGATGATATGGGAGACAGAGGGAGGGTGTTATCCTATGTTTAGGGTGAATATCTTTGACTTGATATATGAGATATGATCACTGTAGCTATTAACCAAGGATTATACTTTTTAAATTTAATTTTATTATTTATTTATTTCATTATTATTTTTTTAGGCGCAACCCTTGGTTGATCTCACAGGACCTTGTCAGCTTACAATCTCTTATTATTTTTATTTTTTTACACCTACAGTACCTGGTCTTCCTACGTGGTCTCCCATCCAAGTATTAACCAGGCCCGACCCTGCTTAGCTTTCAAGATCAGGTGAGATCAGATGGAACATACTTTTTTTAAAAGTGTGTTCATTTAAATAATAATCTACAAAGAACTGAGAGGTATTATATATGTACCATAAATTCTCTTGGTTTCAGAGTACAACTCAATAATTTTTATTAACAGAGTTGTGCAAACATTACCACGATCTAATTTTAGAAAATTTCCATTTCCCCAAAAAGACACCTGGTGCCCATTGCAGTCACTCTCTGTTCCCAAATGCAGTCCTGGACAACCGTGAATCTACTTAGTGTCTCTAAAGATTTTCTTGTTTTGGATATTTCACATATAAGATCACAAAAAAAAGTGTTGGTTTTTTTTTGCACTTGGCTTCTTTCATTTAGCATATTTTAGAGGTTCATCCATGTTGTAGCCTGTATCAACACTTCATTCACTTTTTATTGCCAAATACTATTCTATTGTGTGGGTAACTACAACGTTTTATACATTCACCAGTTAATGGATATATGCACTGTTTCCACTTTTTCGCTATTAAATATTGTTGCTGTGATCATGTAGAAATCTTTATGTGAACACAAGCTTTCTCTTGTTTACTTTAGGTGTAGAATTACTGGATCACATGATAAATTTATGCATAACATTTTAAGAAACTGCTAAACCGATTTTCCTAAGTGGCTATACCATTTTACACTCCTACTGTACAAAGGTTCCAATTTTGCTACATCTTTGACAATGTGTTTTATCTGTCCTTTTGATTATAGCTATTCTACTAAATGTGAAATGGCAAACCACTGTGGTTTTGATTTTCATTTCCCTAATAGCTAATGATGTTGCAGATCTTTTCATGAGCTTATTAGCCATTGCACATCTTTGTTGAGAAATGACTATTCAAATCCTTTACCCAATTTTTAAATTGTATTGTCTGTCTTTTTGTGCTTTGGGTCTTGTATCTAAGAAACATGATCTAATCCAAGGTCATAAGGAGTTAGTCCTTTGTATTCCTGTCTAAAGTTTTCATAGTTTCAGCTTTTACATTTAGATCTCTGATCTACTGAATAATGTATATATTATGGTGTGAGGTAGGAGTCCAAATTCATTCTTTTGCATATGGATATTGTCCCAGCACCATTTGTTAAAGAGACTATTATTTCCGTATTGAATTGCCATTGCCTTGCCAATCATGTGCATGTCATGTTTTGCTCATTTCTTTTTGCATGCTTCATAATTTTTTTCTTGAATATTGGACATTTTAGTTAGTATATTATAACGACTTAGGATCTTAACTCTCCCTGTCCCTTAGGGTTGATCTTGTTGTTTGTTTAGTTATTATTTATTGGTTTAATGAGTTGGCTGGGCTGACTCTATAAAGCCTATTTCTATTGCAATGTGCAGTCTCTGATAACCTGGCTCAGATTGATTTTTTCTTTGCTCATTTGTTTGTTTGTTTTATCTTTTTACCTGACTGCTTAGGAATTGTCCTGGATCAGCATAAGACAAAGTTTTACTTCAGTGCCCTTGGCCTGTTAGATATTTACTTTTTGCATTCAAAGTATGTATGGTTGGAAGGTGCTTTCATAGTTCAAAGAGTTTATATTTTGCCCAGCCCCACTCCCACCCCATATAGCCCAGACCTACTAGCTTGGATTTTCCCTGTACAGTCACTTTTTAGGGGTTGCAGCCTTTAGCATGCACATTCTTCTAGATTGCCTAGGATGGACATGACTTTATTTTTTAAACCTGTCTTATTAGTAATTGCTTCTGGGTCATAGTAACTTATTCTTCAGACAACAGTTTATCCAAAAATTAAGGTTATGTTTAAGATTCTAGTTCCAGTAAGACTTTTGCCTTTTGCTGTGTATCCATGTGTTACTTGGGGAACACTTTCTTTTCTGTCCACTCTCCTTCTCTGATTGCTCCTCAGTTGGTTCCGTTTGTGCCTGAAATTAAATATGATCCCAGTGGTTCTTCTTGGATATCTCCTCCCCTGGTTCTCTCTGTTCCACTTGTGATGGTTCTGTCACCTCAGTGTTTTGCTGCTGGTACAGCTATGTGCACCCTTTAAGTTGCTCTCTACCGAGATCATAGCTGTGACATTTCTCCTTTCTGCCAAAGGTGTGGGGTTCTTCACACTGTTCCAAATAAAGCAAATTTTTCCTCAGGCAGAACTGTGAGGCTTTTTTGTTCCTATGGGATATCTTTCCAACTGGATATAACCTTTGCATAACTGCAAAAAATCTGGGAGTAGGGACAATAGCTCATGTCTCCTGGAGTTACACCTGCTTTATGACCAGGAGTTTGTGCAGGGAATGGAGAGTGTTTCCCAGTCTTCATGGCTTGTCCCTTCCTTGGAACCTCCACCCTAGAAGCAAGATGGGATGGGGCTGATCAGAGCCCTGTGTTCTGGCCTCGTAGTTTCTGGAATAGAGCTTTACTCTTGGAGTGGGGACTGGGTGATAGAATGGAGCCCAGCTCTCCCGTCCATGCCTGCCCAGAATATAGCTCCAGCAACAAGGAGTTGGGAAAAATGAGAAATGCCAGTGATCTGCCTGGCTTGTGGTCACACAGTCACTTAAATTGAAAACTAGAAGGAGTGAGAACCCTGTAAAATGAAGCAATTTGATTCTAGAGAGGAAATGGGTTATGGCTCAAGGGCCACAGACTCTCACAGTTCTTACTCAAATCTAGTAGATGGTCTTGACTGAATGCTCTTTTCATTTGCTGTATGTCCTTTGAAAGATTTACAAAAACTTAACCTACTTATTCGTTTTAAATTAACTTTCTGCGTATAAATGGTTGTTTTGTTGGGGAAAGAATCTTTTCACTACTTTTTTAGCTATTCCAGAAAAAGTCAGTCTCTCAAAACGCTTACTTGAAAAAATAAGTATTTCATTTCTATTTTCAAAAAGCCAAAAAATTCATTTGGGAGCATAAACACTATATAGTCTCAAATATATTACAAGCCTTTGTGAATATTACTAAATCGATTCAAATGTTTCTGTTAAAATGAGTATCTTAATGATTAAAAATGCAAAATGATAGTCCCTTATCAACTAAAAGAAACATATAATGAAATAATAGCAAATTTTTTTCCAAACAGTCATTTAATTGTTCTTGATAAAATACCATTTGATATCAACACACCAAAATCAATGTTAGCATAAATTTTAGTTGATATAGTCTAATTGCTAATCCCATTCTGCACTAATCTGTAATTCTACCTGTGTCATAAATATGAATGGATAGTTTCCAATCATATACCATCAAGCATTTGTTCAAGGACTTCCTTTAATTACTTCCATTATTCCTGATCCTGTAGTGTAGGTGGGAGAAATTTGGGTAACCCTTTGGATGCTACCACTGTTTTATGTGTCAAAATTGGATTAGATACTATGCATAATGCAAATAACCATGTAATTATTTTGAATTTACAATGTATTTACTATGTAATTGCATAGTAAGTACCATATAATTACAAGATGATTACATGATTATTTCTGCCTTTTACACAGTTCTAAAAGCAAAAGATTTTGTGGCAATTATTATTGGCATTTATTGGTAAGTGTTACATAGTAGGTAACAAAATATTTATCATGCAATCAACCAAGCAAGCAACTGTTATTGGCTCTTTTCAGTTGCAAAATTATATTTACAAGTTACTGTAGTAAATCTAAAACTGCTCGAAAAGTTAAAGTTTATTAACTGAAATAAAGTCATTGCATTTGAGGGGTTAGACATGAGAGCCATACACAATTTGATGTCCCTAGGACAACTGATTATTCTGTACATCATCCTGTTTAACTATTACGATTGTATTTTTTAATTGAAGCTTTAAATTTTAGGTTGAGTTTTTAAATATTCCAAGAAATTTTTAATTGGCCAATATGAGATGAAACTCAAGAAGTAAAAGTGAAGCTAATATCTCAAAATATTCATACTTATGATAAGAGAAAATATCATCTTTAAAATTCTTTATTTGTACTTTTTTACTTTATAAAAATAAGTATTTTATATTAGAGCAGTATTAGAATTATAGAAAAATTGTGAAAAGTGGTACAGAGAGTGTCCACATACCCGACACAGCCTACACACAGTTTTCTCTGTCATTAATACCCTCATTCTATGGTGCATTATTATAATTAATGAACTAATATCGATACATTATTAACCGACATCTACCACTTATTCTGATGTTGTTAGTTTTTACTTAATGTCCCTTTTCTGTTTCAGAATCTCATTCATGATACTGTATTACATTTAGTAGTTGTGTCTCCTTACACTTTTTTTTGGCTGTGATAGTTTCTCAGATTTTTCTTGTTTTTGATGACCTTGACAGTTTTCAGAAATATTGGTTAGGTATTTGTAGAATATTCCTCAATTGGGATTGATTTAATATATATATATATTTTCATGATTAGATGACTCCTATGTGTTTTAGGGAGGTAACCAAAAGGGAAAGTGCTAATAAGATCACATCATATCGATAATACATAATACAAGCATGATTTATCCCTATGATGTTTGCCTTGATCACCTGGCTGAGGCAGTGTCTGCCAGAGTTCTCAACTGTTAGACGACTTTCCTCTCTCCCCCTTTCTATGTTGTATTCTTAGAAGAAAGTTACTATGTACATCCCACACTTAAGCATAGGGAAGTTGTACTCAACCTCCTTGAGGGCAGAATATGTAAGTAAATTATTTGGTATTCTTCTTCACATATATCTATCCCCTCCTTACTTATTCAATTATTTATTTATATCAGTATGGACTCCTGCATCTTTATTTCATACTTTGGGTTGTAATCTACTAATGCTTTATTTTGTTGCTCAAATCGTTCCAGCTTGGGCCATCAGCAGTTCTTTCAATTGGCTCCTGTGTTGCTTAGACATATAGGAGATTATGAATGTTTGAGCAATTGTATCTAAAGCTGCTATATGAATCTCTACACAGATTTTTGTGTGGATATAAGTTATCAGAAACGTTGGGTAAATATTTAGAAGTGTGATTGTCAGAGTGTATGGTAAGACTATAAAGACTTTTAAAAGAAACTGATAATTTGTCTTCCAAAGTGGCTGTGCTAGTTTACATCACCACCAGTAATGAGTGAGGGTTCCTCTCACTACACATGATTGTCAGTCATTGCAATAGCAGTTTTTCGGGGGGGATGAGGTGGGGTTAGTCATTGTAATAGCAAGGATTTTGTTGCTATTACAAAGATGCAGTGGTATTTCATTGTCTTAATTTGCAATTATTAATGACGAATTATATTGAGCATCTTTGAGTAAACTTACTTGCCATCTAATATGTCTCCTTTGGTGAAGTATTTGTTCAATCAGTTGCCCAATTTTAAATAGGGTTATTTTCTTATTTTTGAGTTTTAAGAATTCTTTAAATAATTTGTATGCAGTCCTTTATCAAATATGTGATTTTGAAATATTTTCTTAGAGTTGGTGCTTGTATTTTGTTTCTCTTTATGTCTTTTGGTTAGAAATATTTTTTAATGAAAATAAAGCATAAGTGATCAATTTTTTCTTTCATGTATTTTGCTTTTGGTGTGGTGTCTGTACTAGTTTGCCAGGGCTGCCATAACAAAGTATCACAACCTCAGTGCCTTTAACAACGGAAATTTATTTTCTCAGTTCTGGAGACTAAAAGTCCAAGATCAAGGTGTTAGTAGGCCCATGTTCTCTCCAAAAGTATCCAGATAACTGGAAATATCTTTTCTAGGTCTTTCTCCTAGCTTTTGGTAGTTCTTTTTGACTTGTAGCAACTTAATTCTAACCTTTATTTGACATTTTTCCTGTGTCTAAATTTCCCTTTTGTATAAGGGTACCAGTCATATTGGATCAGAAGAATTACATTTTCCACAACTCTGCTTCCAGATAAAGTCATATTCTGCAGTACAGGGGATTAAGATCCTCTTCAACGTATAAATTTGGGGCGACACAATTTAAGTCATAACAGTTTCTAAACTTATCACCAAACTCATGGTCACAAAGATGTTCTAGTTTTTCTTCAAGAAGTTTTGCAGTTTTACATTTTACATTTAGGTCTATAATCCATTATGAATAAGTTTTTTGAAAGTTAAAGATTAATGTCTAGTTTTGTTTATTTGTTTGTTTTTGCATATGGACTTCCAATTGTTTTAGCACCATTTCTTGAAAAGATGAGGTTTTCTTCATTGCATTACTTTGCTCCTTTTTCAAAGATCAGTTGGCTATATTTATATGTGTCTTTTTTCTGAGCCCTCTATTCCATTCCATCAATCTATGTATTTATTCTTTCACCGATACCATGTTGTCTTGATTACTATACTTTTAAAGTAGTTCTTGAAATTGGCTTGTGTGAGCCCCTCAAATTTTTGGTCTTTAGCATTATGCTGCCTATTCTAGTACTTCTGTTTTTCAAAATGACCTATAGAATCAGGTAAATTTTCCCAAGGACATGATAAGATTTGTTGAAAATTTCAGCAATCAGAACTAAAAGGGCAAATTATTGACTTTGCCCTCATTTGTGGTTAATATAATTTCTTGTCTGAGTGACTCAGCTATAAGACATTGAAACTTCTTCTGTCTAAGGGAATAAAGGCAGGAGTGGCTTCCCTATCCCACAATTGAAATCTCGGATATGAAGGAACAGAAAGACCATGGCAGATACCCTTTTATTAAAGAGCCTCTGCTTCTGCTGACAGAGGTTATATTGTTAACTGAAGTATCACTTTTTTCATAACTGATGTGTGCTACTTACTCACATCCGGAGAAGCTTGAAAACCTAGGCAGTGCATTGCAATGTTAATGTACATAAAGATCACCAAAGGACATTGGTGAAATGTATATTTTGATTCAATAAGTCTGGTGTGGGCCGTGATTTTGCATCTCTAATAAGTTCTCAAGTGAAGCTGCTACTGTTCTATGAACCGCCCTTTGAGTAGCAGAGAGCTAGAGAGTTTGTTTTTTTTTTTCCCTAAAATTTCAGCATGTACAAAATGGCTTAGACAGCTTGTTAATATATAGATTGTTGGGGTTCATCCCCAGAACTTCTGATTCATTAGGTCTGGGTTGGGTGCTTCGAATTTGAATTTCTAACAAGTTTCCAGGTTATGTGGAGGCTGATGATCCAGGAACCACGATCTGAAAACTATGGACCCAGAATTCTAACCTATAACTGCTCTCAAATGGAGATGTGCCAAGATTCTAGCCTATTTGATAGGATGGAGAGAAAAACAAAACAAAGTCTCTTCTCTACCCCTCACCACTTATTGACTTACCTGTTCTAAAGCCTGACCTGCTGTATTTTGAGGAAAATCATACCTGGTGGCAGTACTGGTGGTTACGGTTAAAAAGTTCCAGCTACTAACAAAGATATTTTTAAGTTAGATTTTTTACATACATGGACCATAACAGTATTACTATAACTAATATATAATTAATAATATCAACCATAATTAAAAGATGAAGCCATAATTGTCATTTGTACATTAGATTATAACTATATATTTCTAAGAATATTGAAAAATATAGACAAAGATAAGTAAGTAAAGAAAGATGACTGGATAGTTAATGGGTCTCAGTTGTATAAAAGAGAGAAACCAAGCCAAAGAATAGGTAACGTGTATGGTGTTAATATAATTGAAGACACCAGAGAGAATTTGCCGTTTTGGGGCAGGGGAGATACAAATTCTTGTGATGGTTCAAAAAAAATTATAATGTGAAATTTGAAAATGAGGTAACATTTTTTTTGCAAATAATAAAAACAAATTAAAAAATGATTTAAGAAATACAAAGAAACCAAGAGAAAAAAACAAAATAAAATAGACCCCCATCTTGGGAAAATGGTTATACTCTTCCATGTCAGTGGTTACTCATACTTTCCAGTTGCTGAGTCTTCAGGCTTGAACTCTCTCTCTTTTACATTTTATACACAATTATTCAATAAATCCATTTAGCACTGCCTTCCCTACATACAGGATTTAATCACTCCCTACCATCTCCACTGCTAATATTCTGGGCCAACATTTTCTTTTACTGAGTATTACCATCTCTGCAAATACGCCTCTTTGCTTTCCTTTATGTCCCCTGTAGTCTATTCTCAACATTGGATCCATGTCATCCATTTAAAACATCAGACAAATCACATCATTGCTATTTTCAACAGCTTTTTACCACATACAATAAACTCAATTCTTATTAAGTCCCACAAGACTACCCACAATCTGGCCCCATGTTACTTATCTAACCATCTCCCTTCTACTTTTCCCCCTTGCTTATTCTGGTCCTCAAACCTACTAGTCATGCTCCTGGTTCAAGGTCTTCGGTGTTTCCTTTGCCTGCTCCTCCGGAAACTCACTTGAGTTGATCCTTTCTAATTCAGGCCTTTGATCAAATGTCGTCTTCACAATCAGAACTTTCTCGACTGCCCTGATATAGTAACTACCTGTCTCCTCATACTTCTTCCTCTTCCCTTATTTTGTATTTCTGCATATCCTAATAATAATAATTTATTATTATATGACATGAAATATACTTTTATTTTCTATAGTATCTTAGCATAATACAAGCTATAATTAAAAAAAACAACAACATTCTTTTCTTGTGATGGAGACATTTTTGTTCATTGTTATATACCTAAAACCTAGTAGAGTGCTTGACAAATCAAAACAGAAATACATAGGCTTGGGAATTATCAATGAAAAAATTTAAAAAATACATGTATGATAGACAAATCCAGAGAATCTTACAAATGAATAAGAAAAGGTCAATGGGAAAGAAAAGAAGACAGGAAAAGAATAATCAAAATAATAAATGCTTTCCTAAAATTTTTTTAAATTTAAAAGTGCACATAAAATACCTGTCTACAATAAATAAGTGAATAGACTGTAGCAATAAAGAAAAAATTCTAGAAACAGAATGTTGAGCAAAATAGGTTTTGTGCCAAGAATGAGAACTAGACTGACCTTTTTAAAAACTCAAACTCAAAATACATGTAACAATGTTTATGAACTTAGAAAAACCTATTTCTAGAAGACTGTTCACGTATTTGTGAGGGAAACAAAAAGCATCTGAGCAGGGCTCCACTTGAAATGAGGGCTGCTAACTTTCTTCATGCTACCAAGTTTGTACCTGGGCCCAGGACCCCTCAGCTCTAATACCCCTCAGCCCCACCACCCGAGTTAGCTGAGGCCATGTGACTAAGTTCCTGACAGTGAGATAAAAACAGATGTGATATGTACTGGGTCTGAGGCCTAAGACATTTGGATGTGCTTTGTTCACCACACTCATCCTTTCCCAGTTTCTATCACCTGGAAAATTTAACTCCAAGGAGTATTGAAAAAGAATCCGGGTCTCTGATCAACTTTGAGGAGCAAAGATGCCTTATAAACTCAGAAAGTTCACATCAGTGAAGTGAGAAAAAGAAACCTTTCTTGTTTCTTAGCTTAAATAGGCAGATCTAGCACCAGGCAAGATTAAGGAAGAATAAATACTGACATGGATGTATATCTAGGTATATTTCTAAATCTAAGGAGAGAGAAATAAAACTTTCAGTTTTTCAGCCACTGAATTTTGAAAATCTTTTTTATCATTAGGTACAGGCTTCATCTAAAATTATAAACTAGCCATTTGCTTTTTCTCTAAGGAATACCTAATCAAGTATTTCATGGGAAGAATGAATAACTTTCACTTCTTAATATATCTCTCTAATGTTGTAATGATGTGTGAGTTATTTTTATTGTTTCATCCAAATAAAAATATTGATTGTGGAAGAAATTGAAAAATCCATAATTCAGTATAGGATGTTGAGTCAAATAATTTAGCTGAATTGGTTATTAAGAAAAGAGAAAATAACCAAAACGATCGATAATTTTTAGAATGCTTTTTTTTCCCTTTTGCCCTTGAATACTTTCTTAGACAAAAAATGCATGGACTGTCCCCTAAATCTCTTGGCTTGAAATGACTTTTTCTTCCTTCTCTTTATATATTCATCCTATAAGACTAATTTAAATATGACTTTTTCTCATAGAATTCTGTCAATATAACTTATGTAGCACCTGATTTTGTGATAATCTGTTTACATGTTACCTTCTCCTTATAGACTGTAAAAACCTTGATGACATGAAATACTATTTACAATTATATCAACTGAGAGATGGACTTCATATGTATTATAAAAGTAAGCCAAAATTCCTAAGATAAACAGTAGCTGAAAAATGGAAATTCTTATATTTGAGTTCAAAATAATAATTTTACAAGGGCAGGGAGAGAGGCCTGACTTAACCACAATTCATATAAAATGGCTTATGAGATTTTGTTCACTACGCAGTCTGTGAGTCAACAATATAACATGACTGCCAAAATAAGCAATGAGCACAATGAAGCTGTTTCTCTTTGCCAGGCTCAATAAACATTATTTTGCTATTCTGATGGTCTCTAATTAGGATAATTAAGAACTGAAGTGTCAACATTGGCCCCATCTACTAATTTCCTGATTGTTCATGGACTTTAGCCACCCCACATTTTGTTGCTCTGTATTCTACCACTTTTTTTTTTTTACAATGCCTAATAAAGACCTGTTACTCACTCCTTGCCACTTTGATGTATGTATTAGACAGTTTGTATCAATGCCCACATAGATGCTATGATAAGAACTGGAAAAAGCTAGTAGTAGGAATTTTGCCTTAATAGCAGTTATATTGTCAGCCCAACAGCAGCTTTAATGCTTTCTGATCAGCGCTAAAATTGATATCTCTAATAAATAGAAAGTATTCATTAAGATAAGCTATAATGTTGTTTAAACAGGGTTTCATGGAAAAGTAGATTATAAAAAATCTTGGAAAATTTTCTGGAAATTACATATTAAAGGCAAATCAAAGAGTTATACCTACTTGTAGTATTTAGGCACAGAAAGTCTACATATTTATGTGTGTATTTCAATTGATAGTATTGCTAATGTCTATTCGCTGTTTAGTCAGATTATACAATGCCATTCAATTAATAATAATTTTTCTATTTTAAAATACAGTATTAATGCAATCCTTTATCACGAAGATAGAGCTTTTCCAATTTCTCATCAAATTACAGGTAAATGTCTTATCTCAAATCAAGATGGAAAGTGTCTCATTTCCTCCTTGAGATGTAAACATCTCAGATCAGGTTCCTGAGAAGCAAAGGCTGAGACAGGGGTGTGGGTACACATGACTATCGACAGAGAACTTTTTGAAAAAAACTTTAAGGGAGGGAGTGGAGTAGGATAAGGAAGGGGGAAGTGCCAAGCAAGAACGTGGGTTCAGGTCAAGCCTATTGTCTTAGCCTGACCGACGTGGCGGGAGGAGGGAGATGAGAAGAACTGAGTGCTCTGCCGCATTGTCTACATTTGAGGCGAGAGGATCATCATTCAAAACTCTGTACCACAAAGTCATTGGCTCTGGGCTTTCCTCAGAGTTTGGGTAGGTGTGTATAACTTCAATCCGAGATAGCTCCAATCAGCCAAGGGCAATTTTCCAAAGAAGGAGAGGCATCTACTACTGGTAACAGCCAATACGCACAGAAGCTTAGAAATGGACTGTGACCACAGAATCAGGAAAGGGAATCTGGATGTGGCATCACCCAGGCATAGCTTTTCTAGAATTCTATAGTCAAAATTCCTGAGACAGTTTACAAGAGTAGAGTTACTGGGAGAACTACAGGCCGCCAACACCTATGCTGCAGTTAGTACTAATGCGGCAACTAACATTATAACTTCCCTTTTCTACTACCCCTTCCAGATTCCTCTCACTCTTGGATAGCACTTCTGCTGGACTAGAGGCTTGCAAAGTAGGATGCCTCAAACCTCAATCTCGGGGAACCTCAGTGTTCTGGGCCTCAGGTTGCCATGCACATATCCGGTGTGGCTGCTGTACTTGCTCATTTATGGCTCAAACTGGCCATGTGAGCACCACCAGTTGCCTCAATGGATTAACTGAATATCAAATCTATTTTTCTCCTAATTACAAAGCAGTAGCCTTAACTTTTGATAGCAATCAGGGTCCGTTATCCCTTCCAGACTGCATACTGGCATAAAAAGCTCAAAGTGACTTTACATCATTCCTAGATCTAGTCTTATAGTGTCCCCTCTTAGAAGAATCATCCCTCTAAGACCGAGGACCTCTGGACTCAGATTTTAGAGTTTTAGGGAAGGATTCATGAATTCTTCAAGTGGGTACCTAGAAGGATTGATAAGTAGGGTCTTATGGGCTGAATTGCCCCACCCCCTCCAGTTCATGTGTCAAAGCACTAAACCCTAGCACTTCAGAAAGTCGTTATTTTAAGGACAGGGCCTTTAAAAAAGCACTTACGTTAAAATAAGGCCATTAGAATGGGCCCGAATTCAATTTGACTGGGTTTTTTATAAGAGAAAATTTGGACACAAAAAGAGACACCAAAGATGTATGTATTCAGAGAAAAATTATGTGAGGACACAGCAAGAAAATGGCTATTTGCAAGCCAAGGACAGAGACTTGGAAACCAAATCTACCAACACCTTTATCTTGGGCTTCTAGCATCTAGAACTGTGATAAATAAATTTCTATTGTTTAAACCATCCAGTCTTTTCCTTCCTTTCTTTCTTTTCTTTTCCTTCCTTTCTTTCTTTTCTTTTCCTTTCTTTTTCTTTCTTTCTTTCTTTCCTTTCTTTCTTTCTTTCTTTCTTTCTTTCTTTCTTTCCTTTCTTTCTTTCTTTTTCTTTCTTTTTCTTTCTCTCTCTCTCTTTCTTTCTTCTTTCTTTCTTTTCTTTCTCTTTTCTTTCTTTCTTTCTTTCTTTCTTTCTTTCTTTCTTTCTTTCTTTCTTTCTTTCCTTTCTTTCTCTCTTTTTCTTTCTTTTTCTTTCTCTCTCTCTCTTTCTTTCTTTTTCTCTTTCTTTCTTTCTCTTTCTTCTCTCTCTCTCTCCCCCTCCTCTCTTTCCTTCTTTCCTTCTTTCCCTCCCTCCCTCTGTCCCTCCCTCTCTCTCTCTCTCTCTCTTTTTTTTTTTGGTAGCAGCCCTATCTTGGAGCTACTTCTGAGTTTACCTCTTGTTTTCCAGGCTCACATATCCTATCTATTGGAGATACATTGATACATAATGCCAATTTTTTAATGAGTAGACCTCACGCTAAAGATTAGCATTCCTTCTTTGCACTGGATCATTTCTTCATTTTTTATGAGATTGGTCCACTGCTCTTTCAGGCAAGTATCTTCAGGATGATATGGTGGGTAGTGAGACCAGTGAATCCCATGGTCATGAGCGCACTGCCATACTCACTTCACTGTAAAATAGGTCCCTTTGTCCATGGTAACATTTTGTCATATCTCATGTCAATGAGAAAAAGCACTTGCAGAATAATTGAATGAAAAGATCTACAAAATCTCTCCCCACAACAACAGACAGGATAAATTTCTCAAAAACAATCATCTCAGTTCTCTGGAATTAAAACAAATTGTGAAAGATGTTTTTAAGAAAAGTTACTGACTTGTATGTAAGGATAGTGGGAGTCTGTGAGGTTTTAGCCTGGGACAGACTCTACCCCTTCACTCCAAAACTTCCCAACCCCATTCGATCAGAGATAGTTTTACTGGAGCTGAGCAAACTATAGAAACTAGCAACTTCATTGCTGGACATCACTAACTTGATTAGGAACAGATCATGCAAAAGCTTCATGACTAAGGTCATTGCTGAAAACAGTATTGATCGTGGTGGCAACCAACCTTGTAGCTACTTGAAGTTGTGATACTGGTTGGGGCGAGCAACAGATGAGCAGACATACTAGGATTTATCTCGGAGATCTAAGAAATGAGATAGTCATAATGGGGTTGATAAACTACCACATATAATAGATGGTCTCAAAGGCTGTACATGTATATGCACAAGGATGTATATAAACTTAGGGAAGACTGAAGATGGCCCTAATTAACTCCATCTCCCCGGATGAACATGAAGCCATGTGCAGGTACATAGAAAACATGACAGCACAAGATAAAAAGTGGGACAGATTTGTAAACTACCTAAATTATGAATATATAGCTTAATCCTTACACAAATATATCACAAAGAGTAGAAACCTTACTGAATCAAGATGTTTCTATGGCCAATCATTGGTTGACTAGTAAGTTATACTAGCCCATGTGTGAGCACTGGGATCTCAAGCTTAATAATAAAAATAAGTAAATAGATAAACTGAAAAGAGAGATAACTGGCTACACACTGAAGAACAGGCAAACTCTATAGAATTAGCCCAGGTAAAAGTGGATAAAAATATAAACAAACAACAAAAAACATTATATTCAATAGGGATGAGCACAGAATCCAGAGCTTCTATAATGTTATCTAAAATGTTCAGTTTTCAACAAAATATTATGCGACATATAAAGAAACATATGTGACATACATAAGAAAAAAAATCAATGTTAACCGTTATTTGTCCAAGTCTAGGTATTGAACTTCACAAAGACTTCAAAGAAGCTATTATAAAGATGTTTGAGAAACTAAAGGAAACCATATTTAAAGAATTAAAGGGAAATATGACAATGACTCCTCAGAATGGAGACCAATAAAGAGATAAAAATTACAGAAAAGAAGCCAATGGACATTTTGATGTTGAAAAGTGCAAAAATTGAAATAAAAAATTCACTAGAAATATCTAAACTGAAAACATAAATTATGACAATCAAGAATAAAAGAGGGATCATAGCTATTAATCCTACAGAAATGAAAATAATTATAAGGGAATAATATCAACAATTTTTTCGCCAACAAATCAGACAATTTAAATGGAATGGATAGATTACTAGAAAGAACCAAATTATTAAAACTGAGTCAAGAATAGAAAAACTGAATAAATCTATTACAAATAAGTCAATTTGTAATTAAAATCATCACAAAAATTAAAAAATTAAAAACTTTATATTGCATTATTTTATTTAAAATAAAAGAATAAAAATTAAAAACCAAAAATAAAAATTTCCTGGAAATTCTATCAAACATTAAAAAAAAGATACCAATCATTCACTCTTTCAGAAGAGAGAAGAGACTACTTCCCACGTCATTATGAGGTCAATATTAACACCTCAACATTAAAGCTACACAAAAGCTGTAACACACACACACACACACACACACACACACACACACACACACACACACACAGCCTACAGATCATTATCATCCCTAAATAGAGACACGAAAATCCTCTGAAATATTAGCTTATCAAAAACGGAAACCTAATAAGGATTATACACAATAACCAAATGGGATTTATCTCAGAAATGCAAATTTAACATTTGAAAATAAATTAATGTAATACACCAAGTTAATAGAAAATAATAAAAACATGATCATTCAACAGATGCATAAAAAGGTTTTGACAATATCCTCTGTTGAAGATGAGTCGTATTTTCTCCATTTCCATATATGTGATCATTTTTACTTAAATGACAGATATGTGCATGAAAGAAGAGAAGAGACAGAAGTAAATGATATTTATGCTCAGAAAAGGGTAAGCATCTTATATCAGCTTGCTTCAGACCATGCAGTCAGCAGTGGTTCTAGGCTTTGTCATTGATTGTTAGATTCAATTCATCGCATGGTTTAAATTATACAAAGATAGTATCATAATCTTTCCTTAGCAGAGATCTGAGACTGGAATATGCATCTCAGTTCTCGGGTTTGCCCTCGACTTTTGGCAAACCTGGTCGTCCGCCAATCAGTGGTTACTTTTGAGTCTCCGTTTCCTCCTGCAGTTCTAGTGGCCGATGTCTTTCTCCCAGTGGAAGGCCCCAGGTGTCTCGCGGCTCACTTTCGGTGCGCCCTTTTTGTATCCGAATTCAGGAGGTCCCCAAAGCCATACCTCACGGGAGTTTTTCCCAGCTCTCATGCTTCTCTGCCAGGGGTAGCTGGTTGGTGATTGTTCGCTACTGGGGTTAGTTAGCATGCCAGTACCTGAGCAGTTGCCGTTTGTCCCAGTTCTCTCGCTAAAGCCTGCACCTTCAGTGTCAATCGCTGCAAGCTCTCCAAACTTTTAAAAGATAAACTGAGAAATTAAAATTTTATTTAAGAGTCTATTTGAGCAAAAATAGGTGCAATCGTGCAGCAACCAAAGTTTGTAAGTGACACAGGGGGAGGGGAAGACACAGAGAAAGTGCGCCAACGGAAATTATTTGATTGGCTAGAGCTTAAAGCCTAGCTGGCAGTTTGTGGTTGGCTGCCCTTCGGTTTTGGTTTCGATTTCGTAACAAGCATTTACCCGCCTAGATTTTGATTCTCCTAGGTAGGCCATCTCGGCCTCAGTCTAAAGGCTTCCTTGTTTAATTAATTTAACCTAACTTGACTCAATTTTCTTACAAACACTCAGTGAAGTCTTCTGGAGGAGTTGGTAGGTAAGAGCAAGGTGAACTTTGCATCGTAACACTTCGTAGCAAGCATTTAAACTTCGATTTAAAGTTCAGCTTTTTTTTCTTACCTATGTCTATGCCAGCTTTCTGGTCTTTCTATCGTTATGCAACTATTTCCAAGTAAGGGCACTCATATTTTTTTCCTTTTCATTTAATTAGGTATCTTCGCTATCTCGGCACACTAACGAGGTTTTAAAAACAGATTTTTTTTTTTTAAGGTTATCAGGTTTATTCTCGATGTTAGATTGGGAAAAAATTTTTTTTTTTTTTTTTTAAGGTTGTCAGGTTTATTCTCGATGTTAGATTGGGAAAAAAAATTTCCTTGTGACTTGGCATCCTAAGTGGAGTGCAAGATCTGTTTTTTATTGATTTTTGCTCTTTATTGCTTAATATGGTATTATTTTGGTTGTAATTCTCTTGCTTCGTAAGGTGAAAACTTATATTGTTAATTTTATGTTTTTCCTGCAGAGACTTTTCTCTCTAATTTTTTAGCACTGATTTAGCTACATTCCATAATTTTGTATGTAATGCTTTTGCATCGGTTAGAAATATTTTCTGATTTTCTTTATATTCCCTTAACTCGTGTAATTTAAAAGTACATTGCTTAAGTTCTAATTTTTCATGACTTTCCAGCTATCTTACTGTAATTAATTTTAATTTAATTGGATTATGGGTACAGAAAATAATCTTTAAAGATTTTGGATTTTTTTGAAATAAATTGTGCCTCATTTTATGGCCCAATTTTTGATCATGGTAAATGTTACATGTTCATGTAAAACAATTTATTCTATGGTGATTGAGTGTTGTGCTCTGTAAATATCAACTAGGCAAGGTTGGTTGATAGTGTTTGAATGTTTTACATTTTTAGTGATCTGTTGTTCTAGTTCTGTCAGTAATTGGGAGTGAAATGTTAAACTCTCCCATGCTGATTATTTATCTTTTTTTGCCTTTACTTCTTCTAGTTTGTGTTTATGTTTTGAATCTGTGCATACACATTTACAATTTATATGTGTTCCTGATATAATGGCCCTGTTATAATTAAAATGTATTCCACTTTATCTCTTTAAATACTCTTTGACTATTTAATTTTTTTGTGTATGCTTATTGTTTGAATGGTTTATCTTTTTTCAGGCATTACTGTTTGACCCAGATGTATCTATATTTAAAGCATGTCTGTTATAGAAAATGTATTTGTTTCATGGCTTTTTATCTGGTATAACAACCTCTACATCATATTGGGTGTTTAGTCTATTCACATTTAATATTATTGATATGATCTGCTTTACGCCTACAATCTTTCTGTTTATTTTCAATTTTTCCATTTGATTTGTGTTCCTTTTTCCTTCCATTCATGTACTCTTTGAGCTAATTTTTTTAAATTAAAAAATATATTTTTTGCATTTCATTTTAATTGCTCTACTGGCTTTTGACCTATACCTTTATTCATCATTTTCTCAGTGTTTAATATAGAATTACAATATGTATCTTTATCACAGTTACTTAAAGATACTATTGTTCCACTTCATGTAAAATATAAGAACTTCACAGCTGCATAACTCTATTCTCCTGTCCTTTGTACTATTTTTTATGTAACTTCTCTATACATTATACAGTCCAAAAATATAGTTTTTATTAAACAGTAATTGTCTTTTAAAGAAGTGAAAAAAAGTGAAAAAATAGTGTTTTTACTTCCTCAAACTTTACTATATCTGGTATTCTTCACTCTGTCCTTTTTTTTTTAGTTTACATTGAAAAATAATAATTTCTCAAGACTTTAAAACTTTGCTTCTTAATTTAAAGATTAAGATTCATTTACATGTCTTTTAGAGTGGATTTGCTGGTGCTCAGTTTTTGTTTATTCAACTATTTTTATTTCACACATTTGAAAGATATTTGCTGGATATGGAAGTCTAGGTACCTATTTTGTTTTTCTTTCAATACTTTAAAGGTTTTGTTCAACTGTATTCTTGATCCTATTATTTCTGATGACGTATCAGTTGTCATTTGTGCACAGTGTATCTTTTTAAGCTGCTTTTAAGATATTATTTTTATGTATTGTTTTCAGCAATTTGATTAGATTATTGGTAGGTATGATATAATGGCACTGTTATAATTAAATTTCGTTTATTGATCCTGTTTTGGCTTAGCTGAACTTTTTATAGTTGTGGATTGATGTTTTTTAACAAATTTGGGAAAATTTTGGGCATTATTTCTTCAAATACTTTTTTTAAAATAATTTTTTAATTTTTAATTATGGTCGACATGCAATATTATATTAGTTTTAAGTGTACATAATGGTTACACATTTATATAACTTAGTAAGTGAACATTCTGAGAAATCTAGGACCCATCTGACACCATGTAGTAATTACAACATTGACTATATCTCTTATGTTATAAATTACATCTCCATGGCTATTTTGTAACTACCAATTTGCACATCTTAATTCCTTCCCCTTTTTCACCTATCCCCACAAACCTCCTCCCATCTGGCAACCATCAAAATGTTCTCTGTATCTATGAATGTGTTACCATTTTGCTCATTTTGTTTATTAGATTCCACATATAGGTGAAATGATTTGGCATTTGTCTTTTCTTGCCTGACTTACTCTGCTCAGCATAATATCTCTCTAGGTCCATCCATGGTTTTACAGTGGACAAGATTTCATTTTTTTAATGGCTGAGTAATATTTCATTGTATATATGTACCACCTCTTCTTTATCCTTCTACCCTTTGATAGACCCCCAGATTGTCTCCATATCTTGGCTCTTGTAAATAATGCTGCGATGAACATATGGATGCACATGTCCCTTTGAAGTAGTGTTGTGAGTTTAGTTTCTTTGGAAAAATACCCAGAACTGGGATTACTAGACTTTTCTTTGTCTCTTGCCTTTGGAAAAATACCCAGAACTGGGATTACTAGACTCTTCTTTGTCTCTTGTTATAGCCTTTGTTTTTAAAGTCTATTTTGCCTGGTATAAGTATTGCTACTCCAGATTTGTTTGTCTGTTTCCATTATCCACCTCTTTCAGTCTGTGGTTGTCTTTTGATCTGAAGTGGATCTCTTCTAGACAGTAAATCTTGTTTTCTTAACCATTCAGCTACTCAATGTCTTTTGATTGGAATATTTAATCCATTTACATTTAAAGTGACTGTTGATAGATATATAGTTCTTACCATTTTATTATTCATATTTTTTATCTTTTTTCTTTTTTTTTCTTCTTCTTAAAGAATTCCCTCTGACTCTTGTAATACTGGTTTAGTGGTTATAAACTCCTTTAGCTTTTACTTGTTTGGGAAGCTCTTTAACTGTCTTTGATGCTAAATGATAGCTTTGCTGGATGGAGTAATCTTGCTTATAGGTCCTTGCTTTTCATCATTTTGAACATTTCATGCTATTCTCTTCTGACCTGCAAAGTTTTTGTTGAGAAATCAGCTGATAGTCTTATGGGAAGTCTTTTGTAGATAACTAATTGCTTTTCTCTTGCTGCTTTTCTCTCTTTGTCTTTAAACTTCAGCATTTTAATTTTGATATATCTTGGTGTGAGCCTCTGGGTTCCTCTTGTGTGAAAGTCTCTGTGCTTCCCAGGCTTATGTGTTTATTTCCTTTGCCAGGTTAGGGAAGTTTTCCATCATTATTTCTCTAAATAGTTTTCAATTCCTTGTTCTCTTTCTTCTCCTTCTGATACCCCTATGATTCAAATGCATTTCACTTAATATTGTCCCAGAGGCCTGTTAAGCTATCCTTATTTTTTTGGATTTCTTTTTCTTGTTGTTGTTCTGATTGGATGTTTCCTGCTACCCTGTCTTCTAAATCACCAATTCGATCCCTTAATCTTTCATTTGGGACATGTTTCTTTGTCTTCCCATTTTGGCTGCCTCCCTGTGTTTTTTTCTATGTATTAGGTAGTGCCACTTTGTCTCCTGGTTTTAGTAGACTAGCCTAATGTAATAGGTATCCTATTGAGTCCCAGTGGTGCAATCTCCATGGTTACCTGAGCTGGGTGCTCCAGGTGTGTGTACCTTGAGTGGGTCGTGTGTGCCCTCCTGTTGTAGTTGAGCCTTGGTTGCTATTTGCTCATCAATTGGAGGAACTGACCATCAGGTTACTTGATTGTAAGGACTTGTCATTACTGCAGTGGAGGAGTTCTTGTTCAGGGGCTGACTCTATGGAGCAGGATGTGCTTTAGCAGGGCTATAGTGCCTGCTCAGTCTTTCCTTTAGGTGTGTTGCCTGTGGAGGTGACCAGGTTGTGCTTCGACAAGTCTGAAGCTGGCCACTGGGTATGCTGGCCTTGGGGTCTCCTGGTAGGGCCTTTGTGCCCTGTCTGAGGCCACCTGGCATGAGCCACAAGGCAATCCACAGATGGCTACCACTCACTCTGGGTTTGAGGTACCTGGGAGATGTCAAGCTGGAAAACAAGGTTAGTTGCCACCAGGGCTGGGCTTGGGGCTGCTCAGCAAGAGGTACAGGGCATGCCAAGGCCAGAAGACTCTTGTTTGGAGTTTGTGAACCTGTGAGAGATTCTCAGAAAATTTGCAGCATGAGCCAAGACAGGCCATTTGTATGGAAAAGCCACTGGAAGAGATTTGGGTAGGACCGCAAGTTGGGTAGGGTGGGGCGACAGGGAATCAGCAGGGCAGAGTGACCTGTGTTAGGTTGATAGAGACTCAGACATGGTGCCCACCTGTGCCTGCCTACTGGGAGTGGGGAGGACTCAACAAAGGAACAGTGGCTTCTGTTGGTACTTATGTCTGGAAGAAAGCTGCCCCTCCAGTCTTCACACTGAAGTCGGACAATTCACTTTCTCCTGATATGTCCCAGGAGCCTTTCAAGCTGCTGTCACAGTGCTGGAGCTCAAAATGAATGAGTTCATGTCATCATGCAAGCTCATGTACAATCCCCTTAAGAGGAGTGCCTGGGACTTCAGTGCCTTCTGTACCTGTCAGCCACAATCCCTGCTGGTTTTTACAGACAATAGTTGTGGAGACTTCTCTTTCCAGCGCTGGTTCCTTGAATTGGGGAGCCCAGTGTAGGGCTGGGACCTCTTGCTCTTCAAGGGGACCTCTGCAGCCAAGCTATCTCTCCTGATTTCTTTCCACCACATGTGAGTGTAGGGCCAGTTTGTTCTGCATCTCTTCCTCTCCTGCAAGTATCGAGGTGACTTCTTTTGTATGTTTCTAGTTATAGGACTTCTGTTCAGTCAGACTTTGGATGATTCTCGATGATGGCTGAACAGCATTTAACTGTTCAGCTATCTTAACTGGAAATTTTATAAGCCCTCAATTTTTGAATCAAAATAAATTTGTATAAGTTTTTAAAAGGTTAAAAATTCATTTTAAGTTGACCTTGTTCCTCACATCCTTTAACACACACACACACACACACACACACACACACACACACACACTCACTCTTGACCTCAACGAAACTCTCTTTTGGAAAGAGTAAAATGGGATATCCTCAGGTTATGGTGCGTAGTATTTTAAAATTCCTTTTGATGGATAGTATTAAATCTCCTTCTCTAGAGATAAGAGGAGGCCTTGAAGTATGCCTTGATTATACTTTGTGGAAAGAACTCTTCCGTATTTGTTTAATCTCACTCCGTTATGTCCTTTCATGTCCAATATCCATTGTAGCCATGACTGAAATGAATGTTGAAAGGCATTCTTTTTTGAGAGCTGTATAGTGTATCTATTCTATAGATAACTTTTTGCCAGTGCAAGTTTAAAATCAGTCAAAAACATTTTAACATGAGCTTATAGTTTTGTTGATAATATGCTTTTCTCAAATATTTAGTAGATTCTGATCTTTCTGCTTCCAGCTAGTTTCATGTGCCAGAAAAATGTCCAATGTTATTTCCTGAATTTAACTGTCAAACCCGATTATTAATATTGTTATTATTATTTGCTTCCCGAGTCCCCTATTTCTGTCTCAGTTGAATAATGGTGGTCTTGAGGCTACCTGAGATAATAGGCTTGATTGGAAAGACCAAATCCTTAATTTGAAATTTGCTGGAAAAGTCTTTTTCTCTTAAGAATCTTTCTTGGCTTGCTGTAGACTGAATGTTTGTGTCCACCAAAAGATTAATATGTTGAAATCCTAACCCCAATGTATTAGGTGGTGGAGCCTTGGGGAGATGATTTGGTCATGAGGATGGAGCGCTCGTGAGTAGGATTTGTGCCCTTATAAAAGAGGCCACAGGGAGCTCCCTTGCTTCTTCTACCATGTGAGGACATAGTAAAGAGACAGCCATCTGTAAATCAGGAAATGGGCTCTCACCAGACACCAAATCTGCTGGCAACTTGGTCTTGGACTTACCAGTCTCCAGAAGTATGGGAAATAAATTTTGGTTTTATGTGTGCCACCCAGTCTGTGGTATTTTGTTCTAATAGCCTGAAGGGGCTAAACAGAAATTGGTACCTAGAAGTGGGGGTGCTTCTATAATGAATACCTAAATACGTGGAAGCAGATTTGGAACTGGGTAATGAGTAGAGCCTTGGAAGAGTTTTGATATCCATGTTAGAAAAAGCCTACATTGCCATGAGGATGCTGGTGAAAGCTCAGAAGGGAAAAAGGAGAGCTGTAGAGAAAGTCTCAGTCTTCTCAGAGAATACCTAAGTCATCCTAAACATAATGGTAGTGGGGATGCGGATGTAAAGGCCATTCAGTGAGGTCACTGAGGAAATGGAGGAACATGTTATTGGCAACTAAGGAAAGGCAGTCCTTGCTATACAGTGGCAAAGTACTTGACTGAGTTTGTCCGCGTTCTAGGGTTTTGTGGAAGGTAGAATTTGTGAGAGATGAAATTGGATATTTAGCTGAAGGGATATCTAAGCAAAGTGTTGAAATTTAGAAAATTTTTAGCTTATCCGTATGGCAAAAAGTGAGAAAGCATGTTCAGAAGAGAAAACTGAGGGTGTGTCCAGGCAACCAGTTGATAAAGAAATTAATGTGTGAACCATGGGCCTAATCAGCATCTCAACAGAAGCCAGATTTTGTTTTTCAACACAAGAGAAGAATTTCACAACAGGTGATTCAGAGATCATCAGGGTTGCCTCGGCAGTTTCAGAGGAAGAGATGATCTCACTTTGAACAGGCCAAGTAACCCTGCTCAAAGCAGTGGGATCAGTTCCACCCAAAGCCATGGTGTGGGGCACACAGATTCTTGGTGCCCAATCCCTGCCCAGCAGAGCGTGGAACCTCAGTGGTTCCAGAAGGCGATAGCCTCTTCTTCCAGTGTGTCTGGAAGGCGGGATCTCCATTCTGCTGGGCCAGGACGGGAGGACATAGAATCAAGCCAAAGAAGATTATTCTTGAGCCTTAAGATCTCATGGAGTTTGTACTTACTTAGAACTGTTTGTACTTACTTGGAACTGTTACCCCTTCTTTCCTATATCTCCCTTTTGGGAGGGGAATGTCTGTTCTGTGCATCACTGACCTTTGTATTTTCGAAGCATGTTACTTGTTTGGTTTTATAAGTTGACAGCTGGAGAGCAGTTTGCCTCAGGGTGAATCGTACTCATACCTAATTTAGATGATATTTAGATGAGACTTTGGATTTTAGACTTTAGAATTGATGCTGGATTAAGACTTTAGGGCTGTAGGGATGTAATAAATATATTTTGCATGCAAGAAGAACATGGATTTGGAAGGCTATGGCGGAATGCAATAGGTTGAATATTGATCTCAACTTCAAATTCATATATTGAAACCTTAACCTCAATGTTATGGTGTGAGGAGCTGGGGCCATTGTGAAGTGATTAAGTCTTGAGGATGGAGTTCTCATTTAATCAGATTATTGCCCTTGCAGAAGAAACCCCAGAGAGACCCCTTGCCCCATCTACCAGGTGAGGACACAGCAAGAAGGCAATCATTTTTGAACCAAGAAAAATTCTCACCAGACTCTGAATCTGCTGGCACCTTGGTCTCCAGAACTGTGAGAAATAAATACCTGTTGTTTATAAGCCACCCAGTCTATCGTATCTGTTATAGTAGCCCAAACAGACAGACACATACATTCATTTTTTACCATTTGGGCTCTAGAAACATTCTTTTTTACTAACCTTGCAAAGCTGCAAAAATCTGAACTCCATTATCCCCTTACTATTTTGTGTTCAAACTAAACAGTGCCCACGCAAGTTTTTCTTTTTCTTCTAATAACCACTGCTCCATCAAACCAGTGTCATTTGTTTGGAATTTTGCTGCAATGCCACCCATATTTAAGGAACCAGTGTGCATTAGGAAAGTAGTGCTAACAACTGTGGCAGATAAATTCCCAGATTTCAGTGGCTTAATGTAATAAAAGTTTAATTCTTGCTCACAATAAATCCAGTGTATGCAGTGGAGAAAACGCAATTTATTTACAAGGACCCAGATTCTAACAGCAGAGACTGACAGCTTCACCATATTTGGCAAACAACTAGCCTTTCTCTGCCAGTTTTCTTTTTGAAATGCAAATCTAATCATATAATTTTCCCTGTTGAAATCCTTACTATGAATCCCTTATTACACTGAGAGTAAAATCCAAGCTCCTTCACATGCCATACAAAGATTTCATTGTTTTGAACTCTTCCACCTCTCGCACAAACTACATGCCCAGGAGTATAGAGCTGCTTAAAGGTGGTTGCATATTCAGTCTTTTCCTTATCATATAATGTTCCCTCCTTTTGGAATTCTCCCCTTCTCCATGACCAGTAGTCACTGTCATATCCATCCTGCAAAAAGCCAACTCTGACGTTACCTTGGCTTGATGGCTTTTCCAAAATTCTTATCTAACAGAGATAATCCACTCTTTTTTTGTATAATATCTTAAATTTAGTTATGATTTTATATTTACAAGATGCATTCTATATGTTTTTATAATATTTTCTCATTCCACTTTGTATAAATTATATTCTCCTCAATACCCAGCATGGTGCCTGCAGTGAAAGAAGACAGAGATGTTTATTGAAATACATTGCATGTTTAGCACTTTCTAAGACGCATTGCAACAGTGGTTAATCATTTTGCACTAAAAGTTGTAATGTTTTTAAGACCTATGAATTAAAATGACTGTGATTATCAGAGTACTTAGGTTTATAAATGTAAATAAATAGCCATTTGTATTTTATCTGACTCCATGATAATTTGTCTTGGAATTCACTGCGCTTTTCTTGCTTTGTTTTTTTTTTTCTGAATAGAGATGCTTCTCCACGTTCTTGTTGTAATTTGTTTTATTTTCTAATAAATTGTAAAATTTAAACCCATATATGTTGTGGTAGATATTTGCATATGTGGTATATTTTAATGAGATTTTTCAAGCACTATTCTTTTTCTGCATGCTTCAGACCAGTAACTCGGAGTTCAGAATAGGGCTGGGTCACTGAGATTTGGCTGTGTTTGAATTTAATTTAATGTCAGAAATACATTAACCTGGCTTCTAGTAAATGTAAAGAACTATGTTGGACGTTTAGAGGGATGAAATTAAGACATACTGCCCCTGCTTTCATGCAGCTGTAGTGGAGGCCATGTTGGATTAGAGGCTTGTAAGCAAGAATGGCCTGTCTTTGGTATTTTCAGACGGGACTTTCTGTGGCTCATGCTTTTCATTTTTCACGTCTGAAGTGTAAATTACTTGAGCTTTCACTAATTACTTAGGTTCCATGTAACAAAGATTTTCCTTTAAAACCATCCTTCTCAGAGATTGAGCTGCTCAGTGTTCATCCTCAAATTAGTGCTGGCCAAGCCAAGAAATGCTGAAAGGACAACACTGTGATCATTGTCTATGAGGGGTTTGTGTCTGACAGCATGTGATGGAAGGAAGGCATACTTTGGATTCAAGAAGCCGAGCTTTCATTTCTAACTCATTCCTTTGTCAATAGTGTAGTGTCTAAGGGAGCAAATCATTGAACCTCTATTTTATTATCTTGAAAAGTCAATGGACAGTGACTGAGTTTCAATAAATAAGATAATATATAAAAATGCTATGCATATATCCCAATAATGTTAGGAACTTTTGAAACCTGACAAGTCACTTCAATTCTTCTTTGGAATTAGCATGCAATGGATGTTAAATGGATGAATAAATTAATATTAAATAATAGAATTCTTGGTCACATACTTCTGATTTTTCCTCTAAATGAGGAAATGTTCTTTGATTTATAACATTTTCTCTCTCAATATGCACGGACAAAACGTACAAATACACATAGCTTTTTTTTCTTTTTTTCTTTCTGGAGACATGCTACAGACACGAATCTAGCTTATTGAACAATTCTGTATTAGGAAGTACAATCACCCATAATTGACCATGGTTCATTCTTTTCGACTATATACAATGTTCCTGATGGAATCCTATGAAATAACCCAAATGAACTGGAGGTCTTTAATAACTTTATTTTCTTTAGATTTGTTTTTAAATATGACATCAAACATATAACTACATCTTAGGTGAATGTTAAATAAATTAATCAGAAATCAATTATTTAATGATTACTCTTTGTTTAGGAAAACTAAGCTCATTTGTTGTTTCAATTACACATAAATCAAAATAGAATCGATGTTGGCAGTACTTAGCATTTATGTTCTTCTTTGCACTTTCTGAAACATTTCAGCCTATATTATGCTATTTAGTCATCATAACAACCAGAAAATAAATATTTTCTCCTTATAGATGAGAAAACACATATATTTAAGGAATCTAAATGATTTTCTAAAATTATAGAGAGAGTAAGTTATAGTATAAGGAATCAAAGTTACATCTTCTGATTCCAGGGCTTCAATATTTAAACAAAACAAAACAAACAAAGGACTTCAAAAGCTCACACCAGGAAGAGACTGGTACTCTCATTCCCCGAGGCTTCGAAGATGAAGACTAAGTCCTGCCAATTCTAACTGTCTCATTTATTCAAAGAGCTGGAATAGAAAGCTCAGAAATCTTTGGGGACTCACTCCAAAGGCACTGCATTTGGCACCAAAAGCATCCCTAAAGCACAGATTGGAGTGGGAGCAAGGAAAAGGAAGCATTTGCAGTGCACCACTTATATTTTAAGGCCTTTTTTATTATGATTTTACTAAAGTGTTTTTGGTAGCTTCAAGTGTCAGGACAAACTCAAGCACAGAGGCCTTAGGTACAGGGGCTAGGGAAAGTCAAAGTTTGGCCTTTGGGTACCAAAGCATCTTCCTGTGTTATAAAAATAATAAAAATGAGTCAGATGAGGCATTTGGGGATAGTAAATCTAAAGTCTGTATCTCTGCCAAAGCATGCAATAGAAACAGCCACATATCTCCCAGCTCTGCTGTTTGCCTTATTGTTGCCAAATTCACCAGTGTAATGTCCATTAAAATAACATCTTTGGGAAAATAGCACAGTGTCAGTGTGGTCTCTGGGAATAAGAGGAACAGAAAGAAGAAAATGGCACTTGTGACAATCTCAAACTGAGTAACTATAGGGAATCAAAAACTTCTAAAAGAAAAAAAATCCATCATAAGATGATGGATAAAAGGAAGAAAACTGTCTCAGAAGAAAATAAGTTTATCACTGAATTTCATCACAGTTCAAAGACAAAGAATGAAGTGGATCACCATCTCATTGATTATAATTCACTTATCTTCTTCATCCTTCAAAGCCATAATACAGAAACTATTGTGCTTTAATGAGTGATGGGAATATTCATTTATGACCTAATAGGCTCTCAATTCAGCATCCTCTGACTTTCCAAAATTGGTCTCATAATCATCACATGTTGGTAGAGTCCTGCCTTACCCCTTTAGCTAATTCTTTCCTGAAAAACCAAGATAAGAAAATTCAGGTTAGTAACTCATGACATTAGTGGTGGCAATTTGCTGCTGGATCAGCCTTTACTTTTCTCAGAGCCATGATTCTTTCTAGTTCCCCAGTGACTGAATTTGTTTTTTTCTGAATTTCTGCCTTTCCTGCTGTGACACCCATGATGTGTGCCTCTGACCATCTATCATCCTTCTCCATGAAAACATACTCTGCATTTGAATATCGTTTAGGATCTTGACTAATACTCCATTTTTCAAACTACTTTAAGAAATATCTCCTATTTTCCACACTATTAACTGCCCTCCTAATATTGGTATACTCCCATAGATCTGGTTTTCTTCTCACCTCTGAACTTCCAAGAGAAGCCTTACTTTTGATGTCCTATTGCTCAGGCGACAGATGGATGTTTTTCCTTATCAAGTAAGATAGGACCTGTGAGGTCAAATTTTGTGGGTCAAGTTGGCTGGGCCACAGAGTGCCTAGATATTTAGTCAAACATTAATTTTGGTATTTATATGGGTGGTTTTGGATGAGATTAACACTTAAATCGGTGGACGTTGAGTAAAGCTTTCTGTGTCTGGCTTCTCTTAGCATAATGCCCTCCAGGTTCATCATGTTGTGGTAAATGCAGAATTGTCTTCTTTCTTAAGGCTGAATAATATTCCATTACATATATAATCAATAGCATATGTATATACGATATTACATTATATATCCAAAAATATTCAATTATATATTACATATAATAATGTTCCATTAACTATCTGTATCTCACTTTTTTTATTCATTCATCCATCAATGAATATTCAGCTTCTTGTATCTTAACAACTGTGAATAATGCTGCAATGAACAAGGGAGTGCAGATATTTCTTCCAGATAGTGATTTCATTTTTTGGACATACACCCAGAACTGTGATTGCTGAATCATATGGTAGTTCTATTTTTATTTTTTGGGGGAACTTCCATACTGTTTTCCATAATGGCTGTACCAATTTATATTCCCACCAATAGTGCCTAACTCCACATCCTTGCCAACACTCGTTATCTTTGACATTTTGGTGATCCTCATTCTAACATATGTTAGGTGATATTTTGTGTGGGTTTGATTTTCATTTTACTGATAATTAGTGATATTAATTATCTCTTTAAATACCTGTTGGCTTTTTGTATGTATTCTTTGGAAAAATGTCTATTCAGCCTTTTACCTATTTTAATTGGTTTATTTGACTATTGCAGTTGAGTTATATGAATTTCATATATATTTTAGATATTAACCTTTTATCATATTATTTACACTTTTTTTCATTCTGTAGATTGCCTTTTCATTTTATTAATTGCTGCTTTTGCTGAGCAGAAAATTTTTAGTTTGGTATAGTCCCATTTGTTTATTTTTGCTTTTATCATATTTGTTTTTGGTGCTCAATTCAAAAAACAAAAAGAAAAGAAAAAATCATCTCCAAGAGCAGTGTCGAGTTTTTATGATTTTTTTTCTAAGAGTTTTATGGTTTTATAGTTTCAGTGTTTTGTTTTTTTTTCTGTAAAAAAATGCCATTGCGTTTAAATAAGGATTACATTGAATCTGTAAATCACTGAGTAGAACAGACATTTTAACAATATTAATTCTTTGAATCCATGATATGCCTTTTCATTTATTTGTGTGTTTCTTAATTTCTTTAACTAATGTTATATAGTTCTTAGTGTAAAGATCATTCACCTTTGTCGTTAAGTTTATTCCTAAGCATTTTTCTTTATCAGATAGTTTGTTCTTAGTGTTTAGAAATGCAACTCATTTTTGTATGTTGATTTTGAATCCTACAGTTTTACTGAATTTGTTAGTTTTAGAGATTTTTGATGGAGTTTTTAGGGTTTTCTAAATATAAGATCAAGTCATCTGCAAATAGACAATTTTAACTTCTTCTTTCCATTTAAGATGAATTTTATGCCTTTTTCTTGCCTACCTGTTCTGCCTAGGACTTCCAATACTATGATGAACAGAAGTACTGAGAGTGGGCACTCTGTCTTGTTACTGATCTTAGAGGAAAATGTTTATCCTTTTCATTGAGTATTATAGCTATAGGCTTGTCATAAATGGTCTTTAATGTGGAGGTATATTCCTTCTATACTTAATTTGTTGACAGTATCATGAAGGGATATGAATTTCATCAAAAATTTTTTATGTATCTATTGAGACAATTATGTGATTTTTATCCTTCATTTTGTAAAAGTGGTGTATCACATTTATTGATTTGCAAATTAGCCTTGTGTCTCAGGGATAAGTCTGATTTAATCATGGTTTATGATCATTTTAATGTGCTATTACAGTCAGTTTGCTAGTGCTTTGTTTAGGATTTTTGCATTTATCTTTATGAAAGATAGCAGTCTATAATTATCTTTTCTTATAGTGCTTACTGTTTCACCGATGTCTTTATGGGGGGTTTCATTGTATGTGATGAGTTTCTTTTCATTTTCTGCTTTCAAAATTCTCTTTGACTTTGATTTTTGACAATTTTATTGTCATGTGTCTTTAAGTCCTCTTTGGGTTGAATCTATTTAGAGATTTGTCCAGCAATTTATAGATCTCCACTTTATTGGGGCCAGTTACGAGGATATCATTGTGTTCTTTTGATGGTGTCATGTTTACTTGATTTTTTGTTTCTTGTAGCTTTGTTTTAATGTCTGTACGTCTGATGCATCAGTCCCCTCTTCCAAACTTTATGGACTGGTTTCTGTGGACAAAAGAGGCACAAGATGGGTGGGGTATGACAGATGGGTCTAAGGCACAAGTTGGGTGGGGTATGACAGTCTGGCTCCAAGGAGCAGGCAGCAGTAGTCTCTGTGCAGTTATATCAGCATCAGACAAGATTGCAGGTGTCCTTGGAAGACAAGGCTAAGCATGTCTACAACAAAGACAAGAGCTGTTAGGTCTTCAGTAGCAAAGGCTGCTGGAGTCCTTGCGATGTTTTTTTCTTCCACCAGAGCAGTCATGACAGGGACTCCCTCCTGGAGCTGAGTCAAGCTTGCAGATGCACTTACAGTGGCAGTGGTACCAGCGTCTGATGCACAGGCACCTGTGGAGTGGTCATGAGCTGATGTCTGGAGTGTGAATGCCCTTGGCGCAGCATAAAGCTGGGGTCCAGAATGCAGACACACACAGCTCTAGTTGCTCCAGGGCCCAGGACATGGGAACTGTCAATGTGGCAGTGGCTCTGGTGTTTAGCCATGGGTATTCACAGAGCGGCTGTGAAGCCAGGGCTAGGAGCATGGGTGCTTATAAAGTTTCTGTGATTCTTGGGCCTGAGGTGGGGGCTAACCCTCAGTGACAGTGGCTCTGGAGTCTAAGGTGTGAGAGTGATTGAAGTGGCCATAAAACTGGGGGCTAAGGACATGCACATGGTTGGTAGGGAGTGGTAGTTCTTGTCCTTGGATGTCAAAACAGCAGCTTCTACTTAGAGGGGGGGAGTGGTACAGCAATGCCTCCCTCTTTGGACATTCGTAGTGGTGATGACTGTCGACAATCTCAAGGGCAGGATCTGCTGGTGTACTCTGTGGAAGGAGCTGATGGAGTTCACGCTGGTGGACACTGTGCGTCCTATACTGTGAAAGCTGTGGGGAATCTATGACCACCATCTGCTGTGGGGGCTGTTGAGGTCCTCAGCGTTAAAGGCGCCAGGGTCCTCTGCACAGCAGGCTACTGGGGACTGTGGTAGCACCTTTTGCATGGCTTATACTGGTAGTTCCTGCCTCTTTTCTTTGTTCTCAGCTGTGTCCCATCATCATAGCTATGTTGAGCTCCATAGCAGTCCTTTGTGTGAGGTCATTCTTTCTTGCTGCAGGTTCTAAATGAACTCTGGAATCTTCACAAGGCTATTTTTGTGTGTAGATGGCTGTCTGATTATTGTTTTTTATGAGTGGATGAAGGCTGGTATCACCTACTCTACCATCCAGCCTACATCATCTACAAACTGTTTTGAAAGATACCTGACAATGAAATGCATTTAAAACATTATCAAAAATATTACCCAAAATGACATTATCCAGAAGACTTTATTTTTTATATTTAAATATTACATTTATAATTTAAATAGATATTTGAAGTCATATAGAGCCTCAATCTTTTATGACTCTAAACAGTTTTGTTGATTTTTTGTAGCTTCTGATAAGTTATTATAATTTTTCCTGTGAGCAATATTTTGCTCATATTTGATGTGTTAACATATAATAATATGATTACTTGTTAAATACCCTTTTTATTGGCTTTTAATTGTCTCTCCTGAGATTGTTCTTATTTTTTCTTTTTTATTTCCCAATAGTGGGATTTTTATTTGCTTCTAATATTTATTTTTATTTCTAATTATTTAGATTGACTTACTATCTAAATTACTACCTGATCAATTTTTTTAGATATTCAGTGAGTGCTTTAGACTCCTAACACTAATATAATTGCCGTAATAAAACTAAAACCAGAAGTGAACTTGAAAACGAAAGAAAGAGAGGCTTCGTTGAAGCAAAGATAATCATCCTCAATGGAGATAAAACCATCTCTTATATTTGTGTAAACAACATAGATAAAAATGCCAAATATGAAATATACAAAATGCCAAAGTAAACATACATGAATATGACATTATTAAAAGGCATCTTACCTCATCATGTAAAGACATGAAACAAGTAGATTAAAAAATAAAAAACGGCAAGGAGGATCTACATAATGATCTACATAAAAGATGGTAATTCACCAAAAATGAACAGTTTTTGGAGAATAATTTCTTCGTTATTTCTTTCATTTAAATTTTGAGACTTAGATATAACATACCATAAAAGTAGTGCCATGCAGGTGTATAATACCTGGTGCCTAATTCTTTTTAAAGTATTAATATTGTGTCTTTGTCAAACAAAGATAAAATACTGTGCTGATGTCCTGCTTCATAGAAGGCTCAGCAATAATTCAAATAGAGACCATTACTGGAATATTTAGGGCACTAGACAAAAAAGTTTGTAACAGAGACAGAACTTGGTGGCATAACAGAGACTTAGAAATCTGTTGTAAAATGTAGACAGCCATTCTAACAGGTGTGAGATGGTATCTCATTGTGGTTTTGATTTGCATTTCCCTAATAGCTAATGAATTGGAGCATCTTTTCATATGTCTGTTGGCCTTGTGAAGCAAGTGTTGAAAAGATTGTGGGGAAAAAGGAACCTTCATACACTGCTAATAGAAATGTAAATTGCTACAATAACTATAGAAAACCGTATGGAGTTTCCTTAAAAAATTAAGAATAGAATTACTATTCAATTGACCCAGCATTCCCTCTTCTGGGTTGCTACCCCCAACATTTGAAAACATTTATCTGTCAAGATATGTGCATCTCTATGTATATTGCAGCATTATTCACAGTGGCCAAGACCTGGAAACAACTGAAGTGACCTTCAATAGGTGACTGGATAAAGAAGATGTAGTACATATATACGATGGACTAATACCAGCCATAAGAAAAGATGAAATACTGCCCTTTATGACAAAATGGATGGAACTTGAGATTATCATGCTAAGCGAAATAAGTCAGACAGAAAGTATTGAGAACCATATGATTTCACTTATATGTAGGATATATATCTGAAAGCAACAAACAAGACAAACAGAGACTCATGTATGCAGACACAGTTTAGTGATTACCACAGGGAAGGGGGCAAGGGGAAGGTAAGAAGGGTAAAAGGGGTCAAAAATACGGTGCTGGAAATAAATTTAATATTGGGTGGTAAACACACAATGCAATATACGGATGATGTATTATTGAATTGAATACTTTAGAGATATATGATTTTATTAGCCAATGTCACAGCAATAAATTTAATTAAAAAATATAGACTTAGAACTTCCTACAGCATTAGGTCCATAGTAACATAAACATAGTGTATGGTTTATCTCATATATCACCATACAACAGTTTATTAATAGAAGGTTTAATAATATGTTTACAAGGAAGAATATTTAGTAAATTGTGTATTTTATTGTTTCAGTATTCCATTTAGAGTGTGATGTTTAAAATAAGAATTATTATTAAAAAAATATTTATTGAGTGTCTTCCAAATACCAGATTGTAAATATAGTAGAACCAAAACTCTGCGCTTTTGTACTCTGTGTTTGGTGAGGATGGCGGAAATGAAAAAAGAGTATCAAATTGAAACAAATATTGCATCAGTTTAAATTAGCACAGATAATTTCCTATAATCTATTTTAATTACATTTTATTTATTTTTATCTATTAAATCTTTATTAGTAAATTTTAGCTGATTTCTGAAATCTCTGCTACTCCCAGGAAGTCAATTTCAAGAAATTGCTTTACCTTGAAGTTTTTATATTAAGATATATTTTTGTAGTTTCCAGACTTCCTCTTTCATCTTCTTGCCTTATTTTTAAATTTTTAATTTGATTTTAATTTACTGAGTTCTGATAGTTGGTATAAATTATGACTATTTCAGGTACTTTACTGAGATTTTGGTGGAATTTAGAGGGATATTCTGAATTCCAAGCCTTATTCTAAAGCTCAGCTTATTTTGATTTTGATTTTTTTTCCCCCACAGGAGACTTTTCTGTGACCAAATCTGGAAGAGTGACTTCATAGGTCCGTACTTTAGAAATCAAGACAGGTTGAGGCAGATATTTTTTAAACATTCTGCTGTTTCTCAGGTTGCACATTTGATACCTGCTGTAATATGGACAGCCATTATGGACAAAACAATTTGTCTTTGTAATGGTGCCAGTTGTCTATATTGGTGACAAGTAACACATAGTTAACAGCAAACCTTTGTCATATACTGAAATGTGTTAAGTTGCTATGATTTGTGAACACCTAGAATATTAAAATAACAGAACCTCTGTGCACCACAATCTCTTGTCAAATGCTTTTTCCTTTAATGAGATTTCATGAAAAGTGCATTTATAACTATTTGATGAAATGTGCGATGAGTAAAATTCAAACACTAAAATATAAAGCTTGTGACTTATGGGAATTTCTAAATATATATATACATGTATACGTGTATATATGGCTGAAATACAAACACAACACATTTTCCATGTTTTCTCTTAGATGTTTTCTATATTTTTAGCTGTAGCAACCAATGCTAATTGTAATGTCTTATAGGAAACTGCTTCTTTGTATTTATAATGTATAAATCACTCGAAATCATTCTATTTGCAAAACAAAATTTACATTGTGTGACAAAAAGACTGGGAACAAAATGGGATATTGATATAGATATATAATCTAATTAATATTTCTAATGACTTTTCAAAATATATTTTTATTTGCTAATATTCTCTAGGAATTAGATCCTCATGTTTAAGTCTGCAACTTAGGAAGCTGGAATTTCTTCCCATTAGAGATACAGTAATAACTTTGTAATTAGTGAAATCATTGTCATACTGCATAATCAGCTCATTGAACACATACATTATAGTAAGAAAAAATAATAAAAAATCCTTGATAGTAACATAACTGTCCCATTAAAGTCTTGATTAACTTTATAACAATAATGTAATATCATTTTACTTTTATAAATTAGCAGACAAATTGGAAATACATCAAACAATGTTCCTGTATCTTTGCAGAAGGGAGGGATGCTTAATTAAAATAATATAATGCTGGCAACATTAATTTCTTATTGTTGGGTTTTAGCAACTTGTTTTAGAATGCGAGGCCAAAATCATATTTCAGCAGTTTTATGTTAAATGTTTCAAGGAAAGCCATACAGCCTCTGGGCACTGCATGACATACAGTAGTACCAGAAACAATTGATGTGTGTAATGACAATTGCGGGCATCCTTTCCAGATGAGCTGACCCACCCCGATTCCACCCTGCTGCTCCTATTTGGTCAGCGGGTACCTTTCACCATCTGTTTTTCTTATGGCAGCTGAATTGTTTCTCTTATTGTGCACCTAAATGGTGAAGTATATTGAATATGAAGTATAGCTTGTAGGTCATGGGATATTCTGAGTAATTCTGTTTAATTTGATAAGACTAATTTTAGCTTTGACTGCATTTTCCTTTGGTAGTAGGAAAGAGTTTTTATTCTGAGTGTAATCAGACCAAGGCATATAAATTTTTAATGGGGACTGTACATATAATTACAGAGATTGCTGTAATTTGCTGTTTGTATTATTAACATCCTTATGATGATATAATAATCATTCCTTCTAACTAAGTACTTTGCATGATTACTAAACTGGCCATGAAAACTACAGAACCTTGAAGAAAACATGCATACTCCGTTGGCTTAAAACCTACTCATAATTATTGCATTGTTCTTTGTCTTTCTTTCCCAAATCAAAACATAGACTGTTTTTTTAACTCGTATTAAAATGTATTAATTTTTTAATATTCTAATAGAGCCCAGAATGTTAATATTATATCCATTTATGCTTCCTTGAAGCAATCTGTTCCTCTTGATTTAGAGGATAAAAAATTTCTTGAAATGAGGGATAAGAACTTAAGTCATGCTGGGGGCACAACTAAATTGTGATTCTTCTAGAGAGTGGTTGTTAGGGATCCAGGCAAGAAATGGGTAGAGAAATGGATCATTCTTGAGAGAAGAAAGAGAGCAGCTGAAATCTGAACTTCATCATTATGTACAACATTTCCCCCCCAAAATCCATAATCTGACAAACTAACATTGCTAAAATGTTATTTTCATCACATTACTATTTGTTTATTTGATTGTTTTAATGTAATAACTCAGAGAAAATAATTCAAAATTCAGTCTCCACAGTGGCCTCCCATCATCTGAGACTGCAGTATTTCTGGGAATTTACCTTTGCTCTTCTGCTTCTCATTCACTTGGCTCCAGTTGCTGTAGCCTGTTCCTTGAATATGCTAAATATACTTCATCCTCAGCTTTTGCAGTTTCCTATGGACCATTTTCACTCCATATATTTTCACTTCTTCAATTCTTTGATCTAATGGAACCTTATCAGTGAGGATTTCCTTGACCGCTTAATGAAAAATTGAGTCTGCCCACAAGATTCTCTCGCGCTCTAGCTCGCTCGCTCGCTCTCTCTCTCTCTCTCTCTCTCTCTCTCTCTCTCTCTCTCTCTCTTTCTCCCTCCCCTGCCCTCTCTCTCTCTCCTTGCTTTAATTTTCCCCAGGCTCTTCCCAAGCATCTTGACTAACTTTATATTCATTTATTTGTTTATTTTTTATCCTCCTTTGTAGAGTATAAATTCTGAGATACAAGTTTTGTCTGCTTTGTTTATGGTATAATCTCTAGATCCTAGAACAGTGTCTGGCACATAGTAGACATGAAATAAATAGTTGTTGCATGAAGGAATTAATTCAACAACCACTTAATAGTAACCTCTTTATACAAGCATTATGATAGAGTTGGACTAGAGATATAGTGCTTAATAAGATGGACTTGGCATTTGTGAACATAAATTCTTAGATAAAAAAATATAATGTGATAAATCTGTATTTTACATTTATCTGTTGTTCATTAATGAAGTGTTGAATTCAGTAATCTTGAAAATTTCTTTCAGTTCAAAAGTTCTATAGTATTACTATTCTTAAGTCAATTCGGAGTATAGATCCTCCTTAACCAAACTCTGTTTCACTGTTCAAATTTATCTCTCTCCAAAACTTTGTACAAGCAGCAACATCTATTTGTAAAGTATGCCCTCAAAATTACTGATTCTGAATTGGTGTACAAATTCTTATGCTGAGATCATTCTCTTGCTCATCTCTGCCTGTCTCAATCCTATCTCTTTTAAGGGTGGTTCAAATCCCTTTTAATTGTGAAATTTGACTTTACTAAACCAGCTCATAGTGATTACAATAAGATTAATTGCCGATTAATCAAGCTCATTTACAGTAAAAATGTGAATGAACTGAGACCTAGACATTGCTTCTTACTCAAGGTCTCTGGCTAGTTGATGACAAATTTTGCTTGTGACCCTAAGCTCCCAATTTAGAAATATTTTGCCTGGACCTGGAGATTATATATTCCTTTGTAGTTTTCTTAATCCATTCAGGCTGCTATAACGGAATACCATAGACGGATGACTTATAAGAGAATAGAAGGTTCAAGATCAAGTCACGCACAGATTCAGTGTGTGGTGAAAGTTCACTCTCAGATTCACAAATGGCTGTCTTTTCACTGTGTCTTCACCTGGCAGAAGGAGCAGGAGAGCTCGCTCAGGTCTAGTTAGAGCACTGATCTCATTCATGAGAGCTTCATTCTCATGCCCTAATCACCTCCCAACGGCCCCACCCACCTCCTCATGCAGTCATACTGCGGGAGGGGGCGGTAGAGTTAAGATTTCCACATACGAATTTTTAGAGGGCACAAACATTCAGTCTATAACAACTGTTAACCATCCTTTTGCTTATAATCTCAGGTAAACACTAATTAGCTTCGTGTTGGAAAAACCAGGGCTTTTTGACACATGGCAACTCTTAGAGTTTTCAAAACACTTTTATTTTCCAACATATCTGATCCTTTTGTAATATTTTCTGAAAAAAGAATGTGTTAATGGGATATCAGTTTACATCAAAAATTAGTATATTATGATTTTTTTCTACAAAACATATTTATGCACCCTAATATGTGTATATATGAATAGGTGTATGTTTCACCTATGTTTTTTTTTCTAAATACAGAAGTGAGCACAATAGAGGTACTTCTTAGATATTTGCATTTTTCACAATACTTTTTGGAGATTTTTCCATTTCAGTTTTCATGCTTTCTAATGTTTGCAGAGTATTCCATTATATAGAATTCAATAGCTTATTAAACTAAGCAGCCAGGTATCTTGATGGACACTTTTAGATGTTTCTATTGTATTGTTTTGCTATTCCTAATAACAGTGTAATGTAATGGATGAATGAATAAATATTTACATATTTATTTATAAATTTCACAGATCCACCACAAGATTTTTTCAAAAACTTGGGGGCCTTGTGTGTGTGTGTGAACTATATGTTTGTGTCCTTCCTTGATTTTTGTATTGATTCAGTCATTCTTTCCTTTTAAATTTGTGTGGACTCTGTAAATTGACGGTATTAGCTCTGTGTCAAGTGTTGTAAATATGTTTTGCCAGTTGTCATTGGTATTCACTTCTTTCAGATTTAAGACAACTCACAAAAGTAAGGCTCTGAAAGCTATTTAAAATTAAATGGATATCTGGAGCAATTATTCCGTAGAGTCTATCCAAGAAAAAAAATGTTCAATTACTTTAATATTTCAAAAGGAAATATTAATTTGGCTTATTTTTTAGGAAATAAAATAACTGGCATAGCAAAATCATATTTTATCTGGAGTGCAACGGCATAAATAATATTTAATAGCTTCTGCAGCATAGTTCATATATAATTTAGACATTTTGTAGGTGTCACAGGGAACTTTTTTTTCTCCATTTTGGGTCATCGTTTGGAAATAGTTTCTAGTCATATGGACTTGTGTCGTATCTCCTCTGTGTCACAGTGTCATTAATAATTAACCTAATTTAGAGTAAAAGAAAATTGCATCTTGAGAATTAAGTATTTAGGAAAGAATAATAGTGATAATTTTGTTGACCGAAAACAGTCATTTAAGAGATATAAATGTGTTCCAAATAGAAGTGGCCCCCTCTGTGCCGCCTCAACACTGAGATGACTCCTGTCATTTCTACAACATACTTGAAAAATCTCAGTTCTTCTTGAGAGAAATTCAATTGTATGGTCTCCATTTTTGGTCATTATGTGAAAATTTAACATCCCACCTTATATAATTTTTTACTCATGACAAACATTTATATCATTAGCTCCATTTTCACACTTTCTGGCCTGGATTCTCTCTAGGAGGCACATCAGCTTTTGTTAGCAAATGTGGTCTCAGTTCCATGGGACACTTTTCTTCCTTTAAATCATGTTTATTAGCGGTATAGTGGTTTCTGTTTTAATTTCTTTCTACTTTTAGGTTAACAAAATTCTTTTCATTTATTTGCGAAATAAGGAGAAACCATTTAAGGTGGTTTCTGGAAAACATTATTTATAAATAGATGTTGCTATACACATATAAAATCTTTTATCTGGTATGCAATAACATAAATAATACTCAGTACCTTCTACAAGAAAAAATTCATTTAGAACACATAAGTATGTACCAAAAGAAGTGGAGTTCTTCCTCTTTCATATCTCTTTATCAATCATCTATTTATCTAATTCTCTACCTAAATAGATACATATAGATAACAAAACAAAACAATGGACGTACTTAAAGAGTATATATGTGTATGTTTATATTTCTACTTGTATGTATGTGTATATATGTGTGTGTTTATGTGTGTGTATACATATTACATATATAATATATATATGGAGAGAAAGAAAGAATTCTACTTCTATTTGGTACATTTTCCATTATCTGAAAATATTCAAAACACATTACTAGAGAGCTGTGATTTTAAAAAGATAGGGTTTCTAAAACAAATCCCACAGATTTTCTTTGGAGAATTGGTGAAGTAAAAACAACTTTCTATTATCTACAGCCAGGGTTTAAGCACTTCTTCTAGAGACTAGGGAACGAGAGAGAGGCCTCATGATGCAGATGTTAAGAGGGTGAGATCTGGATACTTGATCACTGGGTTTACCAGCTGTGTCTCTCTGGCAGTGACATAACTATCCTATGTCCCTTTATACCTATTTATAGAATATGGCTCATAGTAATCTCTGTCCCCTAGGATTTTCTGAGGATAGAATGAATTAATACATGTAAAGGTCTCTGTAGAACATTTGACATGCAGTAAATGCTGAATATCTGGTTGTATTATTACTGTTATTATCTCTTCTTAAGCCTGTAGAGAAGAGACTTCTTCCCCACCTTCCTCATATGCAGCAATCCCTCTGCTTTATTTGAAGTTCAGGAGTGAGTTATCTTCTAGAAGAATGCAAACAGAGTGAGAGAGTGAGGAGGGGCATGCCAGTTAGGGAAACGGCAGTGATCGTTCTCATGAGACTAATGCCTAGGGCACATGGGAGAGCTGGCAATAAAGTCAGAAAAGTAGGCTGGCATCTAATTGGACTAGTGCAATTGTCGTATCGAAACATCGAAGGTCACCAAATCCCCAGCTCTAGGGCCAGTTTCTACAATGTTCCCTTTGATAATGATCATCTTTCTTCCTTAACAGTCTCTTGATCAGATACTACAAATATTTAAAAAAAATTTTCCTCAAATTTTGGTTGAAGAACATGATAGACATTGTAGAATGTTGTGAGATCTTAGTATAATGCCTGGCCTCTTGACTTGTTTTGTAAATGATAGTTATTATTGTCATCATTATCATTTGTATCCAGTTCACTAAAGGAAATGTAAAGGGTCAACATTACATATGTTTGATAAAGAGGAACAAGAAGCAAGGCAAATAATAATGTTTTCTCTTAAACTACAATAAGACACATATTAGGTTTGTGTCATCATCTGGCTGGCACACCTTATGTACACGAGAATAATTTAAGTACTTTGCTATTGAATGTTATATCATGTATCAGTTTTTTTCTCTAGCATACATTTTATTCATAAAAGATTGTAAGTGTGAAAAAATATCCATGGGAGAATAACATAAGAAAGCTAAAAGGCACGGCATCCAAGTGAATAAGATATCACATCAGCATGCTAACCATTTCACAGCCTGAAGACAACTGCAATGTAGCCAACACAAGGGCAAACAGGCTGCCAAGGAACCAGATGCTATTGCTGGAAAGAAAATTTTCTCAGCTCAGCATCTGGGTCTTGTAAATGCAATCCAGAAAGAACGAGGGCAAACAGATTTGCAGACGGGAAACAAAGTGTCCTTACCCAAACGCTGCGTATATTACAAAAAGTTATCGTTGTAAAGATTTCATTTTATTATTAATCGACAAACACAAAACCAGACTTGACCTTGTACTCAACATTCCTCCTTATCAGTGATCACATCAATGCAGACATTTACCCACCTTAAGGGATATAATGGTATATATTATATTTGTGTCTTTGGAGGAAAGTTAACTGTTATATGTGACCATGTGTTCAGTATAAATTGCTATGGATGAAGAGATAAGTGAAAGCTTCTGCTCTTCAGATGCCTGTGTTTGTGGAAAGATGTAAGACTTGCAGACTTTGGAATTTTAGTGTTTGCTCCTAATGTAAAATAGTCTCCATAGGGAAGCACTTATCCATTGGAAAACATTGACTAAATCAGAGATTAAACGGACCAGTAAAGAGTTAATATTAATACCAAATAGAATAATATGCTTGTTTATTTGAAATGATCTCATAATCTTTATTTTTTAGAACTGTATTTGCACTTGGACAAGGATAAAGTATAAAAAGATATAGATATTTAGAAAACTTACCTATGTATGTCAGATAATTATATTTTGCTTTGCAGAATTTGTCATAATATTCTCCTGAAATATTTATGTGTACATCTAGGAGTCTGAGATTGGTTATAATGCCATGACCTTCAATGAATAATTTTGGCTTATTTTAAAAATATAATTCTATATATGGTAATGAAAGCATAAGATTAAATTTCCTAATAACATGTACCTGACTTTTGATCATTTGAAGTTCAAAAAGCTTTGTATTAAACAATTCAATTTAGTCCAATAAATTCGAGTTGAGGACCTATTATGTTCAAGGCATTAAGAAATTGGTGGAGCAAATTCAAATATTGGGAATGGGCTTTTTTCTTTCAGAGTTACACTATATCTTGACATAATTGCAAGTATATACCGCTTATATTCTTCTACCTGCTTTTTAAAGGGCAACAACCAAATACTAACAGATAAAGAAAAATCATGATGTTTTTAAATACAAATGTAGGTCTGCTTTATTCCATTTTAGAGATCTGCCAAATTCCTATTACTTTTAGATTCTCTGCTAAGCAGTAGGATTTATTTGTTTGTTCATTTGTTTGTTTGCTTGTTTATCTCCCTATATATTTATGTCTACCAGAGCAATTTTCTTTCAATTTACCAGCATCCTGATAATTAAAAAGTAATACCACTTTCTAAAGGTAAAATACTATTTTTACAGTAAAACAGATGAAAGCTATTTATGTTGAATATCGTGTGTGTGTGTGTGTGTGTGTGTGTGTATTACCTTAAAATCCAATGTGTGCTGAGATTTATTGGTCCTCCTCTTTTAATCTGAGTGGTTTTTAATTGATGTGGTCAGACAGATAGCATCAATGAAATTAGGGCCAAGGTCTAAATACCCATTTAAAGTACTTAATATCTTGGTCAAGAAATGTACCAATAAATCTAGAAGGTAGTTTTGGAAATATGTGGCATCAATGAAAAGATATACTTGGCAATCTAGTGTGGATACAAAATTGTTACAGTTGAAAATGAATCCCTTCTCTCCCATCCTCCTCCCCCCACGAAAAATAGGTCAGTAGTGTTCTCACTTCAGGTTTATAGATTGTGTGTAGGTTTTGTGTTTTTGTGTGTGCTTACATGGTAGGTGAAAATGAGGTAGAAGTTAAATTCATCTGAAAAAGAAGAAAGAAAACATTTCACACATGGAACATTCCCTGAATAGCTTGTTTTCTGTTAAATCAACAGTTCTACTTGCAAACTCTCTAGGGTTTTCAAAGTCGCTGAAGAGAGCCCAAATTAGATTACTTGAATCAACAGTCTTGCGGCTACCCATATATTCAACTCCCTGCCTTTTATTGGATAGGAATTGCTCCAAGTTTTTCACTGCATAATCTGTACTTTGCATACAAACCAAACCTATTAGATGTATAATAAGGAGTGGGCCTGTAGCCATTGTTTTTGCCTTGTTCATGTTTTCCTCCTATAATTCCCTTAGCATCTAGCATTTTGTTGAATGGAGAAATAAAAGAATGAATGAACAAATAGAATATGAGGAATTTAAATTGTATTGAATGATCCATAGAGATGGAAGGGCCAATGAGAAAAGAGACAGAAAAACATACAGAAGGAAAAACATCACTTATTTAGCAAAGATATGATAGCATTGGGAAGAGAATGGCGGTGTGCTAACAATGAAAGATGAGTTTCTAGCTGGAGCTCTGGAATTGAGTGATAAATGCTATAGTTTCTCCAGGCCTCAGTCTCCTCAGTTTTGCTGGGTCATGAATTGCAACTAGGAGCATAGTGACTGCAAGTGCCAATAGATTGGCAATTGTTTTCTGAAATTGTGTATGACTCCTATTTTATTTTTCTGTGCACTGAGCAGCCAAGAGTACTGTGTGGATGGTTAGTAATAGCTGTCATGGGCTTATGAGAATAATGGCATCCCTGAACTAGAAAATTTCTGAGGATTTTCCATGTTTTCTCTAAATTCTTTAACTATTGTTTATTTGGGCTAAAAAATTTTCCCTTACCTCTTTAACCTCTTGCTACCACTTGTTGCTTATTAATTTCACTTAAACCTTTTCAAGACAGAGATTGCAAAGTCATCACTAAATAACTGTGTTTCATATTTTGTGATGTCTCTTTCTTATTTTTTTGGTTATCATAGATAAGAAATTGCTATTTTAAGTCTTAGATATAAAGAACCTCAAGTAAAGCAATTATAATTTTTAGTACTATAAAAACTATTTATTGCCTATTTATAAATGCAATTATTTGAGATCATATAATGCTTCAGTCACATAGAGCCAGTTATTGGATAATATTAAGCAATGGGCTATTCCAATATAACATGGAATTTTCATATAGGGTTAAATAGTTACATTCAGTTACATTTTACTGCAACTGATTATTTTCCTGGAAGCATTACCTTAAACTACCATCTATTTATTTTGACGCATCAATATTCCAGGTGTCATGAAATGAAAATGTTATTAACTTTAAACAATTTGGTTCAAATTTTTGCAAGTTAATTTGCACATGTAGATGCTTTAAAAGCTGCTGTTATAAACAGTTTAGTCGATCTCGTTACAAAAATTCTCTTCTGAATACCAGACATAACAATGTACTGGGTCTAATGCATTTTAATTTATCAGTTTAATCAACTTCGGTATGCATGTTGCCAATTTTTTGCCTTTAAACAAGAATGTATGGCAATTGATCAGAAAGAATATGCTTTCTGTGTGACTTTGAAACTCTGCTGTTCCTGCTGCAGTTGTGTTGCTGCGATGGATGACTTTCACAACAGGAAATCAGGCCAATTTAAAGTCCAGGCACCAAGCAATTTGAGAACCACCAGCTTTATGCAGTAATATAATTATTCCCTCCGAGGCTCTTAATTGTATTCATCACACCATGATTTCTGCACAAATTAAGCATGCATTTACTGCTATATATAACTTGCTTTGCAGTTAACATTCTGGAAACAAATTTCAAGGAGATCGAATTTTGGACTTATTCATCCCCTGAAATCACAAGTTCCAAATGTTCCGTAAACTTTAAGGTCACATTTTCTACCTTCTTGTCTCTAAATATATGAGATACCAAACTGTTTAAGAGAAAACAAATATCTGGAACTGGATTTTTACATTCATTTATTTCATTACCCTGAAAATTTGCAAGGGTCTAAATCTAAATATTTCTGATGTATATACAGTTTTCCTGTAAGGAAGTCTTAGCTAAATCTGTTACATGTAAAAATCACTTTGAATCAAAAACTGTTTGAATAGATGCTCAATATGAAATGTTAATTACTCCTGAAATAGATTGCATTCATATATAATAAAAACTAGCCAAAAGTAGTCCAATGAATATACATAGATAATCTTTCTATGTTAAAACTAAATAGCGTATTTTACCTGATATAATTATAAATAGAATTTATATTCATAAGTGTTTCTAAAAAATTAAGCCAGAAAAACAAAACTTCTTTTTTATTATTTCATTGAAAACATCTTAGCTGTGGACACTTTGGATTTCTAGAGTATTTGCTGCTTACAGCTCTTATTACACTGCCCCTCTTACCCTGCTTTATTTTTATCCATATTAGAAACATCATTTTTTAATATTTGATATAGTTTACTTATTTTCTCAATTTTTTTCAGAGCGTGAGCTCCATGAGGGCAAGGATTTCTCTGTCTCTCTCTGGCTCTTTCTGTCTCTGTCTGTCATCTATACATTTATCTTTACTGCAGTATTGGTAGTGCTCTAATATATGTTCAATGAAATGCTGAGTACCCTCTGTGTTATTCCTATCTCATTAGGTAGTTTGTAAACTCCTCGAAGGCAGGAGCTATAGGGGAGCAGCATAGTGATTTACATTCTCTCAGTCATTCATTCAAAAACATTTGTTGAGCAGCAACCATGGGCCAGACAGCTAACTAAGAGACATATGTGGTCTTTGCATTCACAGAATGCAGTGGTTCAGAGTGTGGGCTTTAAAATGGCTTTGCATTGTTTTAGCTGGATAACATGAAATTATTTAAAATCTCTCATGCTCAGTATTTTAATTTGTAGAAGATTAACAACTGCTTATAAAATTGTTAGAAATTGGTTCCCTTGCATACTATTGGTGGGACTGCAAAATGGTGCGGTAACTATGGAAAACACTATGGAGATTCCTCAGAAAAACTAAAACTAGAGCTACCGTGTGACTCAGCAGCCCCACTTCTGGGTCTATGTCTAAAAGATTTGAAGTTATGCTCTCAGAGAAATATTAGCACTCCCATATTTATCACAGTACCATCCCCATTAGCTAATATATGGAAATAATCTAAAAGTCTATCTTTCATTCTTTAAAAAGAACGAAAGTTTGCAATATACAGTAACATGGGTGGACCTTGAGGACATTATCGTATGTGACATAAGCTAGACACAGAAAGACAAATACTGCATGAATATGCTTACATGAGATATCTAAAATAGTCAGATTCATGAAATCAGAGACTAGAATGGGGGTTAACAGGGACTGAGGGGAGGAGGAAATGGGAAGTTATTAATCAACTGGCATGAAGTTTCAGTTAAGTAGGATTACTAAGCTCCAGAGACCTGTGGTACAGCATTGTGTGTGTAGTCAACAATATTATATTGTATGCTTGGAAGTTTTAAGAGTATAAGTGTCTCAGGTTAAGTGTTTTACCACATGAAGAAAGATAGAATTCCTATGTTGACTTTCACATTTATCTTAATTAACAAATCATTTTAGAAGCAAAAATCATCTTAGGATATGGTACAATACTGAATGTATAATGCTGTAAACATAGGTCTGATAGAAAGTAAGCATTTAGTAGATGGTAACTATTATCTTTCAGAAGGAATTTTATGTTGTATATTTTTTGACTTAGTATCTTAGACATATTAGGTAGGTAATAGATGTTTTTGAAAGGTTGATTGGTTTCTGTCTAGCTCCCATCGACTAGTCAATTATGCTTAGATCATGGGACTCTGGAAAAGGAAAGAGATGTTTTAATCTTAATGATAGCTCCGAGGGCAGCTGTGAAAATGGTCTTTGTAAGAGGTGGGGCCTGCTCCATAGAGACATGGTACAACCTGAAGGGAAGTGAGGACCCAATGTAATGAGCTGAGGTATCTTGTAAGGGCAGCCAACTACAAACTTGTGAAAGGTGTTTAAGGATTTTGCAAGATGGAAAAGATCTCTGGGCATTTTCTGGGAAGTTAAAAAATTAGATTAAAGGAAACTTGGTGACCAGAAAAACAATTTTAAGCTTTCTGAATTAATGCAGGTATGAAATGGTGGAAAACTATATGACGGTAGTTGTAAAATGAATGTGAAAAAAAAAAATACGCAAGAGAAAGACCCAAAATAACTGGATAATTGGGTGGTAAGGTTTGCTCTTGGGTGAAGGAGAAAAAGTAATCAAATATAAAATACAGATATCTAAATGAATAATTACGTCATTTACTCAGGAAGAGTAAATAGAACAAGGAATAAGTATTCTTTGGACAAATTTCAAACACATTTTAGTCAGAAAAAGTATGCTACATAATTACTGGGCAATATATTAATTCCCCCTTTCTGCTTTCTCACTTAAGTTTTAATATAAGTTTTATTCTACATGTAAATTCAGTGATCTACAGATTCAAAACTTGAAGCTAAAAATTATTCGATATTATGTCTGTTGTTATCCTTATAAAAATGATCTTTAAATTTAATGAATATTTGTATTAATATTCATTAAATATTTGTATTAATATATAGAAAATACCTTAGCTGAGTGGAAGAGCAGGAAGTCTTAATTGTTAAAGTAACATTAAGCAACAAATGGTAGAAACTAAAACTTCTCATCTATAACATGCCATCTTTAAATTAATGTTTAAAAGTTGATGGTTAGAATTCTTGATTCCTGTATATGCACTTAATTGCCATATTCGCTTCCATATTATTGAGCTAAATATTATATTGGCATTTTGCAAAAGTTTTCATTTGCAGATTGTAAGCTTTTAAATTCTGTGCTCCCATCTGTCAACTTCAAGTCCATCCAGTCTATATCCTTTTTAAGTGGTGTTAACACAACTTCATTACATAGTGATATATATTATTACAAATGTTAATTATGTATTTGACCTTGTTAATGACATGGCGATGTTGCAATTTTGATTTTCTTTTAAAAACTATAGATAAGACAAATTATTATCTAATTATATAGATGCAATTAAATACAAACCAATTTAAATACATAAGCATAAAATGTCTAACATGTTATTAATTTATTCAATCTATATTTAGGGGAAAGCAATAACATTCATGGTACATTGTTATTTTTTATTTTGTGTACTATCATTCTTATGTGCTAATTAAGGAAAAAATAATATAACGTGACATTGTTTCAAGGTACATCAAAAAAATTTTTATGTATTTTGCTAAGTAAAATCCAATCTCATGTATTTACTTTTTGTGAGAAAATGATAACGAGCACAATACTTTGAAATCAATTATTAACAGAGCTTTATCTTTTAATATTAAAATATAACAGCCAATAAATTCTGTATATTTCTAGATTTATGCTATACACATATCTTGTCATATAATCATTGACATAATGATATAGTAGGAAGAATCAGAGAGAAGGAGAACCTATGACAGGAGAAATATAATTTATAGAAAACAAAAAAACATTCTATGGAAATATCAAGAGACGAAAATGCTGGCAGAATATATACTGCATACAAGAAGCATTTGTTGTCAGGAGCTCCTGAGGCTTGTGGCTTTGCAGCTCAAAAGGTGGGTCCTGAAAAGAAAACCTTAACAAAAACTAAATTTGTATTGCAGAAACAGAAAGGTTGGAAAAGAAAGATATATTATTGCCATGTGACCCATGCTAGTGTGTAATGTCCTCTAAAAATGACACTTGTGTGGGACAATTCATTGTGCCTTGCAAATTCTAGGTTTGCTGAGAAAGAGCTTGTATTGGGAGTAACAAATGAAGACTTAAGTGAGTTTCTTTTAGCTGTATTACTTTTATACTTAGTACTAAAAGTTAGGCTAGATACATATTTGTAGTAAATTTGAAAACAAATCTAAATACCTCCTTCTTGAAGATGGCTTGCTTTGAATACTGCTATATATTTCAGTAATGATTCTAAGGAATGTATAAACAAGAAATATTTTAGTCTAAATTTTCTTTCTATTATGACAATTTGATATTTGGAAGATTGATTTCTTTTTCTTGCAGAAAAAATACAATACTTCCTTTTATTTTTTTATGCTTTGTATGTTTTTGTGATATGAAAAGATGCTTTTGTACTTCAAAGGATTCACTGTTTTTATTCTAAATTAAATTAGTTTGTAAAATTACTCAGTAATCTTTAGTTTATAAAAAGGATAAAAGTTAAACTCAGTGGGTTTGAGAATATGCTGTAAGTGTGCATAAACAATCATTTTTTTCAACTATTATGACCTTTAGAAATAATGTCAATATATCTTAGGACTTTTAAAATCTATATAGACAAGTTTTAATTCATTATACAATATAGTCATGAATCATGAACTTGAAGATTATTCATTCAAGAAAGAGAAAGTTTTTATATTAGGAGCCAGCACTGTATTAAGAGCTGAGAATAGAATCATAAATAAAATGCCAACCCTGCCTTTGGGAATCTCAAATCAGCTTAATAGCTAAACACAACACAACATATTTCTGGCTTCGCTAAGTTGGCTGAAACAGACCCCTTACAAAATCGGTAAAAACTTTTATTCATGGCAAAGAGAGAGGTTCTGTGTGTACACAGGGAAGAAGGGTTACAAGAAAACAGTAAGCTTTTAAAAGAAAACAATAACTCTATAAAGATGTATTACAAACACACTTTGATGTGAGATATAGAAATCACATTAGAGTCATAACGGTAGAGATGTGAGAAATGAAGTACCAAAATACTGTATTTTTTTTAAAGATGTATATGGCACAGCATTCATTATAAGTGGTTCTTAACCTGATTTTTAGATTTTGTTCTTCAGAAGATTACAATACCAAGGATAATATACATATTTTTAAAATACAGCTTTCTAAAATAATATATTTTAAAAGACGTATATTTTAAAATATAACCTTTTACAGGGTTTGAATCTCTACATTGGCAAGGATTCCAGAGAGTTGGAAGTTACTTAGTGCTAGTGAGGGACGATTAAATATTGAAGCATTGTCTTAAAATGTGTCCCACTCACTATGGACCAAGAGCCTTGTCTTATGTCAGTACTCCGAGAATTTTCTCCTTTTTTTTATTTTTTAAAAAATTTTCTCCTTGTTTGATATTTAAATTGTTGACTGGATGATGAGCTGGAGAATATTTTGCAGATTAAATAGGATTGCTCTGAGTCTTCTGTAGTATAATTACTTGTCTTAGGACAGTTGGTACAAAGAAATTACAAACATGTTTAGTGTTGGTATAGGAGAAGGAGGAAGGAAAAGAAGAAAAATGAACAATGAAATGAAAACAAAGAGATAGGTGAGGAAATGTGAAAAACAAACAAAAACCAAAAATCAGAAGATGAGAGATTGAGTTAAAATGCTCATGGTGGCTTAGTTGTAAGCTTCAATAAGTTTATGATTTAGGATAGCCATCATGTAAATGTGGATTTTAAAAGGAAAATAGATTTATGCCATCACAGAAGCAGGTGTGGGCACCACTGGTTCACTGCAACATAAACTTGTAACAAATCAAAATAAACAATAAAAATTATTTATGTATATATTTTTCATGTATACTTCCCATATATACTTATTATACATATATTCCATAATGAAGGTATTTTCAATTGTACTGTTAATTGTACTGTTAATTTTACACCCAAATAGGTGTAAAATAATGGCGAGAGCATGAATCTTGGAACCCGAAAAATTTGTGTTCTACGTCTAAGTCTGTCTTGTAATTGAATACATGATACCGATAGGAGTACTTGACCTTTTCAGGTCTTTTCCTCCGCAGTCTATTGAAGATTGAATAACAGCCTTGTTTAACCTCATAAGCTTTCCCTGAAATTCCTTTGTAAACTGGGTATCAGGATGCACCCAGAGTTATGTATACAAGAAGTCTGTAAGCTCTTAAGCACTTTACAGCTTCTTGGTACTGTGATGATAATATGCTTTAAAAAATGTTGATGCGTGTCAGCCTAAATGTGCCCTGTCCACATAAAGTAAATTATTGACTAAGTGTAGGTTTATTTTTATGCATAATTAGTAAAGAACATCAGGCAATATACATTTTCTTCTCTGTTTCTTTCTTTTTTTTTTTTCTTCTCAACAGTTTTCCACACATGGCAGAAATATATATGGAGGGGGGTCAACCCTTTGTGATTCCAAGTGCTTTGTCTTCTGAAATTATTTATTTTAAAGAGAATTTATAAAATAAACACAATTATCAGTGAAGACAGAAATATACTGAGTTATTCTTCATCATATAATCACTCAAGGAAGTTTGGTTTTGGTTATAGCCATACAAAATATTTAACTTCATTCAATACTCTGGAAAAAAAAATATAAAGGTCAAGCTAGTTCATGTCACTAAGAGATAAAAATCATTGTGAATTAGATCCTAGTCTTTTGTTACACCTTGAAAGAAGTTGCTAAAAAAAAGTCAGAATTCTCTAAAAGCATAAAATGAAAAAGACCTTGACAGAAATTTAAGTATTTCTCAAAATATCCTTGACAATATCAAGAGGAAGCTTCTTTGTTGTTTACGTTACTTCAATTTAAAAGGAATAATACTTTAGAAGAATTTGCTACTCATAGAGATTTGGAATGCGATTTTAGTGAGCAAAACATTGTAAGGAAAGGGACGTTTCCTGGGGGAGTGAATTGATTTAATTTCTTTTCTAGAGTAATTAGGAGATATGTATCAAGAATGCTAAAGAAATTCAAGCCATTTACCCCTAAGTATATTAAAAAAATGATTTATAACTATGCAAGGAAATAACCAACTTACATGTACTGAGATTATATTTGTAATAGGGTAATTTGGCTATAATAAATATGTTCATCTTGTTTTTCAAAAGATATTTAAGGGTAGGGAAACATCTTTCTAGTTCTGCATTATTCATAGAGGCAAAATATAAGCTATTTGTAATATAAAAATTCTCAACATCCCTTAAAAGATTGAGAAACATATACCGATATAGACAGTTCTGTTTAAGTGGTAGTATTGCATATAACAGATAAACTACTTATTTATATTTTGCACATTTTGATGATTTCCTGTGTTTTACATATCCAGTATTTTTTGTTGAGTGCCTATTAAATGTCTAGCAATGTGCAGGGAACTTCAGTTGAAATGGTGAGAGATAAATATATTTGGTAAGAAAATGTACCGTGATCAAATATTATATTAACAATTCTCTTTAAATGTAACTGATATCTGGTTTGTATTTCAGAGGTTCTGTATGTGTTACTGTTATGTTTTCTGCAGTAATTGATCTGAATTCAATTAATTGTGACATAGTCCAGTGTTTTTTTAGAGTGATTGATGTGGAATATGAAGAATGATAATTTGCAGAAGTTTTCTTGTTATGAAATAACTGAGAACAATTCTCAAAATGTGTAGAAATTTGCTATTACAGAAAGCAGCACAGATGAAATTAATGGAGTTTTTTCTTTGTTTTGTTTTGTTATTATTTGTTTAGTTGTGAGAACCTACATTAAGGCTTTAGGAGAAGCTGAGAGTTAGTAATTTTAAAAACTGCTTTTTCATTATTTTATAAGCTTAATTTTATATTTTTATTGTAATAAAGGATGTATCCATTTAAATAAGCCTTTTGTGAAACACAATTTAGTTCTACACAATAATCTGAACCCAGCAAAGCACATGTATAAGGACCATTATGCATTTCCCCCTACTTGCCTCATTAGACTCAGCATTCAAAAGAGATCAATGACTTGGCTGAATTGACAAAATATGCATTTTCCCTTTTGCTGATGTACTGTCTAAGGCAGATAGGAAATATCACGTTTTTTCCCATTCCTCTAAAGCATTTCAACTTTCATTTCTGTAAGTGTTATCACATTCAACGACTTCAACACACTCTCCATTTCACTAGCAATCTGTTAGTGATCTGCTTCTTTCATCTCTCCACAGATTTGTCCTAATGAAATCATTATGGCTGAACTCTTGTTTTTCATCCACCTTTATTCCATCTCTATATGATAATAATGATCTCATTTTATTTTCAGAAACACTGACACACAGCCATAGTTTTGAGTCCTTATTTTTGTGTTTCTTAAAAGTAATTGATTCTCTAAATATTTTGTTTCCTGTGTTTATTGAAGGTGGATACAAGACAGAAATGCAGCATTTATTCTGAAAGGTGGTAGAAAGCTATTTAGTAGATGCCTCTGGATTCAGAATGAACTAAGTTCAAATCTCTCTGCTACTATGATTTTAAACATGTAGCTTATTTATTTCATTAAACTTCTGCTAATTTGTAGGTTTGCTATAAGTATTAATTGAGAAAATGAATATAGAATAATTAGCTCAGTCCCCAGTTAATAGATGCCAAGCTAAATGCTTTTCTGGGATAGAGCCTGCTTTTCTGAGATAGAGCCTGCTCTTATGACCCAAGGCCATTTTTATAGATGCATGCATCTGAGTCATGCTCTAATACTTAATATAGGTGCACTTATATTAGCATTTTTCTTTGTCTTTATCTGTCAATATTAACTTCCTCTTTTTTATATCTTCTGCCATTGTGCTTAACCGTAAAAGACTAAAAGATCTTCTAATCTGTTGTCATTTATCTTTAGTGAACTTAAACACAAATAATCACGTTTAAATAAAGGATACTTTAAATACATGTTAATACTATTTTGAACATGAATTGAGTTTTAAAGATGGAAGCATCAAAATGCTCAGAAACTCTTTTTCCGTAAATTTGATTTTTTTCTCCTTTTAACCCCTCAAATTTTCTTTTGCCTCTTTTTAATCTCTCTTTTTCATCCATCTCCAACCTATTTCACTCTCATTTCTCAGCCATTAATTGATAGGCTCTCTGTTAAAAATAGATTAGTTTTCATTTTCTAGCAATTTATACAAATAGAATCATATAATATGTACCTTTTATTGTCTCACTTACTTTGCATGATTATTCTGAGACAACCATGTGTGATGATATATCAGTAGTTCATTTTATGGCTAAATTGTATTTCTCTCTGGGATATAACACGATTTGTTGTCCATTCACCTGTTGAGGAAAATTTTGATCATTGTAAGTAAAGCTATTATGATATTTACATACCAGTCTTTGTATAAACATTTGCTCTCATTTCTCTTGAACAAAGAGAAATGGAGTGCAGTGTCTGGTAATGGAATGACTGAATTATGTGGTAATTCTTCAGAAACTATCAAACTGTTTCCACAGTGGTTATACCATTTGACATTCCCACCAGCAGTTTATGAGAGCAGTTTATGTAGAATCGGTAATATTTCTTTCTTAAACATCTGGTAGACTTTACCAGTATAATATTGTAGTTATGGAGTTTTGTTTGTGTAAAGAGTTTTGAGTACATATTGAATTCCTTAGTAGTTAAAAGATTGTTTAGGGAATATATTCTTGAATAAACTTTGGGAATGTGTCTTTGAAGAATTTGTTCTTTTCATATAAGTTTATGGAGTTACTGATAATATTTTCTTATTGTCCTATTATTAAGTCACTTCTCTCATTTATTAAATTAGGAACTTGCGGCTTTTCTCTTTTTTTGAAAACCAGTCTAACTAGGTATTTACCAATTTAATTAATCTCCTACAATAATCAGCTTTGATTTTACTGATTTTTCCCCTCATTTTTCTGTTTTCTATTTCACTGATGTTCATTCTAAGCTTTTTTTTTTTGTCCAAAATTGGTTTGATTTATTTTGTTCTTTCTTTCTTTTTTCTAAAATGTAGAAACCCAGATTGTTAAGTTGAGCTATTTTTCCCAAAGTAAGCATTTTAATTGCTATAAATTTGCCCCTAAGTACTACTGTAGTAGCATCATCTCACAAATTTTGATGTATTTTCTTCATTTTTATTTAGTTCAAAATATTTTCTAATTTCTGCTTTGATTTCCTTTAAAAAATTTCTTCTTTTACCAATGTGTAATGTGCTTTTTTTTGGTTTATTTTCAGTTTTTACATATTTCGGAATTTTCAGATATTTTCTCTATTGTCTTCCTGCTTGCTCTACACTCTTCTCATTTACATTGAATACAATGAGATATCTGCTGTCATCCTTATCTTAGTTCCTCTTTATGTAACATATATGTTTGTTCCCTGGTTGGTTTTAATATTTTATTTTTTCACTGGCTTGGAACTATTTTTTATGATGTACATTGATTTTTTTTTTTCGTTTTTCTTGTGCTTGGGTTTATTGAGCTTCTTGAATTTGCATTTATTTTTTCTTGCAAATTGGAAAATTTTAGACATTATTTTTTTCAAATATTTTTCTGTTTTCTCCCTTCCTTTTGGTATTGACAATTATATGTACAGTAGACTGCTTAAAGTTGTTTCACATGTCGCTGAATGCTGTTTTTTAAAATTTCACTTTTTCTATGTTTTAGTTTGGATAATTTCTGTTGGTATGTATTCAAGTTCAAGACTCTTTGTGCTATGTCTAATCTGCCATCAGTCTTTTCTGTTGTACTTTTCAATCTAAACATTGCAGTTTTCTTATCTAAAAGTTTGATTTATGTCTTTTTAAATCTTCCATTTTAATTTTTGAACATATGGAGTTTATAATGACTGCTTTAATGCCCTTGTCTGTTAAGTCTATTATCTTGTGTCAGTTCTGGATTGATTATGACTGATTGAATGTTTCTTCATTATGATTATTTTCCTCCTTTGGAAACCGTGAATTGTAAATTTTACCTTTTAGGTAATGGGTATTTTAGTATGCTGGATACTTTTTGTGTTTCTCTTAATATTCTTTTGCACTATTGGCCATAATTAAATTACTTGGAAACAGGTTGATCATTTTGGGGCTTGCTTTTAAGATGTGTTGGGTCAGACAAGAACTGTGCTTAGTTTAAGGCTAATTGTTTCTCATTATAAGTTGTTTGGGGTACTGTCAGTGCCTTGTGAATCAAGTTTCCCAGTCAGTAGGTGGGAGAAGACATTTTTCTTAGCCTTGTGTGACTTCTAAGAACCATTTCCTCTAATCTTTTCAGATGATTATTTCCTGGGCCTTAGAGAGTTTAATTACTCTCATGCACTGAACAGTACTCAGCTGATTACTCGAAGGGAACCCTATGTAGCCACATTTTTATCTTTCACTCGTCTATCTTTGTGCGATGCTCCCCTTCCTGAGTCTCTGTCTCACAACCTAGCTACCTTGTTCTTTACAGATTTCAATTCTGTTTTCTCAATTCAGACCGTCCACTGGATTCCTGCTCCTTAGCATCGAAATTCTTTCAAGGCACTAATCTGGAACAATTGTAGGGATCAGTTAGTTGCCTGTCTCTCGGGGATCATTGCCAATTAGTATGTTCAAAATTTATATATTTTATATAATATTTCCAGTGTTTGGTGGAACTTTAAAAAAGTTTCTGTTACTCCATCTTCTAAACCTGGTTTTGAATCTTTTTTTTTTGTGTGTGTGTATTTGCTCGTTTGTTTGTTTGTTGCATTTGAAACCAGGACAAAATCACGGATTTTATTATATTTTACTTGAGAGCTATCAGTATGTGGTATAGAGATTAGCATCTTCTAGAAACATTGAAGCTTCAGATCATTTTTTGTTTTTGAAGTGTGAGAAATACTTATATTTTAATTGGTTATCTGATGACCAATTTTTATAACTAATGAATAAATATAAAGTTAAATATTATTAGGAACCATTAAATTATCCACAGAATATAAATAGAGTTAAAATGTTTAAAATTTACTTTTCATGAATGTATAATAAAAAAAATCTGAACCTAGAATTTTAAGGTATTAAATATCTAGAAAAATGGAAACTTTAATCAAATTTTGTGATTCTTCTAATGACCTAAATATATTAAATCATGTAAAAATGTATATGCAATTTACCAAATATTTTATTTCTCTCAGAAATTAGATATTAGGTTATTGACAAAGTAATCCACAAGAAAACGAGGAAAATATATGATACCAATTGAGTTACTAATATTAAACATTGTCATTCTTTGATGTAGGAAAAAATTAACTGTCTCTGGAACTTAAGTTTAGAGACAGTGGTGGGGGATCTACAAGTAGTGAACACAACCACAATGTGCCAAATAATTCTTTCATACACCAAATAAGGATTTTTTTTTTAAATTAAAGATGTATAACAGCTCTAAATATACTATTTTAAAATAAGAAAGAAAATATTATGGAATATATATGACCACATCTTCAAAAATGGCCTTTTCTCAAAACAGGAAATTTTTTAGCCATTTGATATGTTTTCTCTCTAGCTGCTCATTCTGAAAAACAAGTATTCATCTGTATTTCTTTAACATGTTATTTTAGAAGAGCACAGATGATGTTTGGCACTCTAATTTTTTTTAAGCCAAGAAATAGTCTATTTAAAATGGCTTTAATTTTCTTTTCTGTTGTATATTTTTACTACATTTTCATACTATGTTCTGCTTAAAATACAAACATACAGATGGCAAGATACTGTTAACAGCCATAAGGTTAAAGTATGTTTGTGTGTGTTGGTTGGAAAATATCTGTAAAATGAAGTACTTGTAGACACTAAACAAAATCCACTCTCTCTAGATATTTTATAATATGGCTGCATGTGGAGCACTTTAATGACCACAATATATGCTTCTAAAATTAGCCATGTTTACTTCAGTGAAAAATTATTCAGCCTTTGGAGTCTAAACCCAACTTGCCTCCAATTTTTCAGCAAGATGAAAGAAAAGATTTTGTTAACTATAACCTAAAGAAATGAAAAGAAAGAAAAAAAAAGTTTTAGAACTAAAGCTATATGACAATCTGTTACATATTTAAAGTATTCGCTATTGTTTATACATTTACTTTATATAAATGTATACGTTAATTAAAAAAAAAAATTAATTGTGTAATTCCAAACGTCTAGATTGTTTCAGAATGGTTTAATGAAGGTGAAAAATAAGAGACAACTTTACCATATAAAAAACATGGTTAACGTGCAGAAAAATCAGTATAAAATTTGTCCTCCGGATTTAAAGCATTGATAAATGAGATGTAGTGAGATGACTGATTCACTGGCTAAGAGAGAAACTAAACTGAGAAATTCAGTGAAAATATCAGATTTGGTCATTATAAGTATAACACTGAAACATGAAGGAAAAAAATCAAACCAGTCATATTTGCTAAAAAATATTGCTATTGGCCTTTTACATTTAAATATCTTTTTTGGAGTGGTACAAAAATTCTAATAGTGAACTTTTAATTTTTAATCCTAATATTTCTTTTTATCTCGACAACAGACACTGTTAAACTAGTCATTGAGCTTTTAACCATGCTTTCATTTCTTTGATTTTATAAATTATGTCTATGTGTTTAAGGGTCAAGTCTCATCCCAGGATTAGGAAATTATTTATTTCTTTATAATTAACTCCTTCCTTGTTTATCTATCTCTGATTTTAGTTACACACTATACTTTGTACTTTTGTTTCCAGTAACTAAAAATAGTCAATATATAAATAACTAGATGTATTTTAGAAGAAAAATAAATACTAACTGTTATTTTGATGGAGTCAGCGAATAATTGCTTGCTTGTGTCTGTAGGTAATCATTATCTGTATTCAAATGTATGTTTTTCCCCTTTTTCTTCAAGTCATTATTTAAGGATTATATTAACCCTTAGAAACTAGAAAAACATATGTATTAATTACTGTCCCCACCCCAGAAGTTTTCACTTAAACTCACTAATTGTGAAAATTAGCTTGAAATTTGAATGACATACTATTGCTATTAAATGATAAATGTTACTTCATAACGGAAATCAAAATCAGAAATCTTTAATTTTTTTTTTTTCTTCTTAGTTTGGGTTATCTATGACCTCTCAGAATCAGAGCAGTAGGACATATCCTTCTATTGGATTTGTTTTTCTTTTCTTTGTCTTACGGCACTTCTCAGTCTCAAGGAATGCAATTGAAATCTGGAAACAGACAGTACAAAGGCTTGAAATGTAGTAAAGCCATATGAGTAAGTAAATAGAAAGTCTTGTATATAAAATGATTTGAAGGACACTAAAGGATTTCCCTTGCAGCTCCTGAAATTCTGCTATTAGGCATTCATTGCTTCGGGTAAATCATTGCCTCCTCCCACCCCCAGGACTTCCCCTGTAAGTCTCCACTCAAAGGAAACAATTTTACTTTAGGATGAATTCACTTATCACACCATTTCCTTTGTGACAAAAGAAACTAAGAGAGCATGACAAGTCTAACTTCATAAGGAATAAAAAAAGAAGGTGCTGATAGCTGGAAGGAATTGGCAAACCTGCTTTTTTATAATTTTGTGAAATCACCTCCTTTATATGGCTCGTTTGGATTATAATCTTTTCCCACCTTGATGTTTTATAACCGAGATTAATTTGGGGCTATAAATAAAGTCAGAAATAATGTGCAAGAGCAGACGGCATCTCCTCCTCTGGAGCTACTGAACAGTTCCCCGTGTCTTTTACCCTCTGTAATCCTGACACAAAAGAGAAAAACAGGCTCCCTAACCTAATATATTTATTTACCTTGTATCATTTAAAATAACCTCAAATTAACCATTTTCCTCATAAATACATGAGTTTTCTCTTTTCAGTAGCCTATGCATCATTATTTATATCATCATGATCATTATTATTATAATTAGTGAATTTTGCATCTATTTTTGGGCCAAAACTCAGTGATTTGTCAGCCTCTGTACTGATCCGTGGAGGCAGGCGGCCTCTCTGAGAATGACCGTAACCCTCATAATACCCCTAGCCAATTGTGCAGGAAGTCATTCCCTCCAAATTTCTGCAATGGGCAACTTATTCCCTAAAGTGTGAGATTTGATTACCTTTTCTCAGCATGCATTCAGACAAATGTTATTATTGGTCATAAAATTATCCAGCCCAGTGACCTATGGTGACAATGAATTTCACAAGGTGACTGCCTGCTGAGTGAAGCATCCCCTTTTATTTGTTCTAAATATTTTATATTATGGAACTTGAAAATAAAGGGAGTAACTTCAGATGTTTAAATACAGTAACACTGGCATCATAGGTTAGCAAGATTTTAACACACACACGCACATACACACACACACATCTTTGCTTTCATTGAGTAGGGTTATCGCATTTACCCAATGAAGATATAGGATTCTCAGGTAAATTTGAATTTATGATAAAAATTATTTTAGTATAAGTATGTTCCATGCAATATTTGGGACATCTTTAAACTAAAAGTTTAAATGTGTTGTTTATCTGAAATTTAAATTTAACAAGATGTTCTGTGTTTAATTTGGCAACCTGTTATTGAGAGGTTCGTTTTAACCTTTGCTTCACTAAAGCTATTGGTATTACTGTAGGTCATCTTTATCTATATCACTGATTCAGTGCATTTTCTTAAAGTATTATGTACAAAGAAATATTACAATTTTTATGAAATTCTCCTTTGAATCACTCAGAAGTTAGGGTGGGATGCTTGCGAAAAATATATTAAATTCAAACCACAAATCTATTTGTTAAAAGAAGAAGAAAATGGACAAAGGCATGTCAATTAAGATGTTTTCTTTCGATAGATTCTTCTAGATAGATACTAAAACCTGGCTCTAAATAAAAAATGTCCACTTTTGTTTTCTCCCCTCTTGAAACTATTCTCATGCATGTATGCAAAATTCATAAATGACTGCTCAACTGTTCCTGGTTGCATCACCGAATCTAGATTTAGCTGTTGTCTGAAAGCATTTGCTACCATAGGGAAATCATTGCAGTACTGGAAAGGTCACGAGAACACCTGCCCAGATGTTAGCACATTGTGATTCTCTATGCTGCGACTGTGGTGGATAGAGATTATCTGTGGAGCAAAACACTAATATATACCCTCAGAGGAAGTTGCTGAGCAAGGTAGCTCACTTGGTAGATACTCTGCTAGTGGTGAATAAGCCCGTGTGTACACATTTCCTACTTCACCAGAAAAAAGTAGAGATTTCATTCTACTTGAGCAAAATTCTGTAAGCAGAGCACTTCGAGTGATGGGATTGCATGCATACTGATGTGGGAGAGAATGGATTTCTGTGACTGACCATAAACCCTTTGAAACATGGCTAAAGCTCTTTTTGTAGCAACTGCCAAACCGCAGTAATTTTTTATGGCATTGTCAGTATAAAGTAAGGTAGGCGCAACAGGGCCTCTTTGGAACATGGCAATGCAGATACTCTTAAAATGCTCCAGAGAAATCCAGACACCTCACTGTAATTTTTCTCAGGTATGTTCCCTATCAACTTTAGCGGTAACTGAAGAAAACAGTGATTACTCTGAGCAAAGGAGGTTGAGTACTTCATAAACATATAACATCGTAATGACTCAGTGTTAGACCCAAGAGAAGGCACAGGTGGGTCCCTGATCACATCTTCTTTGTGACACTCAGAAATCCTATTTTGCTTTGAATATATGAAATTCTCTTTTAGAATTAAAAAGTTATAAAAATGAACAATGTATCATGCATATAGTGGTAGATGATATTGGAAAGAGATGAAAAGCAGACTGACACCATTGCTATCAGTGTAGATGATGTTATCACGAGGCCCAAGTGCATGTGATGCTATATAGAACTGTATGCGAAATATTTTAAGTAATGGTGCTTCTCTTCTGTAGGAGGTCACAGTCTAAATCCAGAGCTTGGGGAATTGGAAGTCAAAAGAAGGCCTTAGAAACAAATGACTTAGTACCTCAAAAGTTTCAGCACAAATGAGGAAGGGAAAATATCCACTTTGGTATATTTTGTCTTTATTTAGGAAACACTGTCAATGACAGCTACTCTGTATTAAGGGCATGCTGGCAGGCATTCTATACATTATCGTCACTGTCATCATTAGAGATAATGCAGATAGAGATGAAGTATCCTATTGTAATTCCTATTTTACAAATGAGTATTTTGTTTGCATTTACACATTACATTACAGGATCATGAGCAAAAGAAAGTAATGGAAAAGAACCAAACCTAATCACATCAAAAACATGCTCTTTCTGTTACACCTGCTAACCAGTAGTCTGTATAGGAAATATTTTTACCCCTCAAAGCAGATTTGGCAATGTCTGGAGATATTTTGGTTCTACACTGTGGAGGAAGAAACAGGAAGAGAGTTGGTCATCTCATGGTCCGAGGGCAGGATGCTGCTAAAAATCCCAGAGAGCAGAAGACGGTGCCCATAACAGAAATTATGTAGCCCAGGCTCTGAGGTGGGGCATCACTGATTTAAAAGAAGTAGGCTGTTAAACTACTCTGATGGTTTATCTGTGGTGGTTTTATTCTTTAAAAAATAAAATTCTGTGTTGTTTTCCAAAATTACTTAGTTATTGAACCATGGAGATTATGAGCCTATATATTCCTGCTACTCTACCTACTAGATGTGTAGATTTGGGTAAATCTTCCCAAGATGTAGGTTTAATGTCTTTGTAATTCAACCATTTTATGATCTAGCTGCTTTCTTCAAGGAAACAAGTGAATTATAATAAAATTATTGCAATTTTAATAGCCATTCCTGCAAGTCACACACACACACACACACACACACACACACACAGACACACACGCATACACATCATTTTCTCAAACTTAAAGGCTTCAGTCTTATTCTAGTTACCTAGACTCAGAATCATATAGCTATTCATCCAATTCTTCAGGCATGGACCTTATTGTCAGTGGTCTTGTTTTAGAGCCTTATTAGATCTAACCTGTTTTTTTTTTTTTAATTTTTTCCCCCCAAAACATTACTTTTTATCCAGTCTGGTCTATGCACAAAGAATCTTGACTACATCATTCCTTGGTTTAACAAAACAAACAAGCAAAGAAAAACCAATTTGACTCTGGATTAGTTTCAGCTGTGAGTGACACAAAACCCAACACAGTAGTGGCTAAAGCAGTTTAGAGCTCTGTTTCATAAAGTTCTCAGGACTCCAGACTACTTCCGGATCACTATTTGGTCATTTCTACAATGCAGTCTTTGTCTCATGGTCCACGATGGATAGTCTAGGTCCAGATTTCTGATCCATGTACAGGCAACAAGGAGGAGGAAAGGGCAAAGAAGGACATGGGCTCTTTGAGGACGCCTCTGGAATTTGCACACAGAACTTCTGCCTTTGTATTGTCAATGATTAACTTGGTCATGTAATGACATCCAGCTGCAAGGGTGCCAAGGACATGTAGTTTTTATTTTGGGGAGCCAAACTGTCAGGGTTTAGTTGCTAAAGAGGAAGGGGAGCATGGTTAAAATGGACAAGACACCGAGTATCAAATTATACAACATGACAACTGAGGCTTTTAAAATAAGCCTCACCTTGGCTTTCAAGCTCCTTTGTACAGTTTATAATCTCTACTACTACCAAATCTTCTTTAAACTTGCCATCATTATTGTAGTTTTTTTCTTTTCAGTCTTTTATTCTCATTCTTTTTTGTTTTCCAGTGACAGCACTATCCATCTTTAGAGACTAAACTTAGATTTTTACCATTATCCCATAAATCTTTCTGTTACTCCAAATAGCATTTGTAGGCACCACTGACACTTTAAGCACCAGTAGATTTGCTGGCTCATATGGTCTAAGTAGCAGAGCAGGTTGTACAGCAGCCTAGAACTGTTGCAGTTTCTTCTTTTTCAGGACTTCACTCAACTAGCAGCTTTTTGGATGATTTGGCAAATGGACAAGAGTAACACACCCACATTAGCAGTATGCTACCTCCACATTCCAAAGAGGTCACCTTCGGGACATGCATAATAGCTTCCCCATCATTGATGCAGTTTTTGAGCTAAGAATTACTCTGCATCTTGTCCAGTGATATTAGGAAAAACCAGCCAATCTCATTGTACCCAAAATGTTTGAAAACATCATATGTACAGTCACCTAGATCCTTGCTTCTTATAATTGGTGGATTACAAGTAGCCAATGTTGATATTTGGCTAATATCTTTTGTCAGATCGTACTGTGGACTATCTGTGTTCTCTTTACTCTTGAAAATAGGGTCATTAGCATCATTAAATTTTATCACATCGGAGAGCCAATTCCAGAAACCTTAGGACCAATTAGAAAACTCATCCTTAACATTGTTTCTCTAGAATCACTCTTGGTACCAAAATATGTATTAGTTAGGGTTCTCCAGAGAAACAGAACCAATAAGATATATATATGGAGGTTTGTTATAATTAATTTCCATGATTATGGAGGCTCTCAAGTCCCAAGATCTGTAGTCAGGAGGCTGGAGACCCAGGAAAGCTGATGGTATAATTCTAGTACACATACTGGCCAACTTGAGCCCCAAGAAGAGCTCATCTTTCCTGAACTCAGAGGCAGGAAAAAACGGGATGTCAAAGTTCCAAAGCAGTCAGGTAGAAGGAGTTCTCCTTGCTGATGGGAGATTCAGCTTTTTTATTGTGTTCAGGTCTGCAGATGTTTGGATGAGGCCCACATACATTATTCAAGTGTTAATTTCATCCAGAAACACCCTAACAGAGGATACCAGAATAATGTTTGACCAACTGTCTAAGCACCCTATGGCCCAGGTAGGCTGAATCACAAAATCGGCCATGATACTTCTATTGTAAAATTCTCTATTATACACCTTCCATTTATTGGTTGTAACTGTTGATGCTGATTGACTGAATTACGTATTTTGTTAAAGGTTGAAAAATGATTATTTGTTTATTTCAACTTTCCCTCTCTAAAGAATAGAATTTTATCAACACATGCTAATTGGTTACTCTGAAATGCAGTTCACTCAAAAAGCAGGATAGACATTTAATTTCTTCCTTTTAATTTCTGTCTCTAGCATAGGAGTTAGTTCTCAAGTTACATCTAGTAGGGTTCAATGAGTTTTTCTTTTTCTTTTTTTTTTTGCTTTTCCTGTCTTTTTAAAAAGTATATGTTTATAAACTCTTGGGTTTCATTAATCAATGTTTCAACTAATTGTAGTCACTGTTTTTTTTTTTATGCTCAAATTGTCTTATTTTTGGCTAGAATGAGCACCTTCATGTTGGCTTTTGTGGCTGTTGCATGATCAGCTGGTTTTCGAAAGTTTTCCATGCTTTCTGGAACAACAATATTTACAGGTTGGGCATATTTCCTCTCCTGAACCTAGAATCAGCCATTCCTCAAGCAGCTCTGGTTTCTTGGTATTTAGACATAATAATCTGGGTGCTGATTATATTATTATTATTAGGTACTTATTGCCTTTAAGCCTTCTTAATGGACAAAATTAAGTATACCCATGTTTTTGAAATGAAATCGGCACATTTTAATATTTACAATGCAAGTTCAATATAACCGTATTATGTTTGTATAAAAACAAATAAAGTTGCAAAATATCTTAAAACTAATTCAATGGTTTTATTTTTGGCGGTAACATTAGTGTTAATATTTAAGATTATTTTATATATGGTAGGATAATCTATCATATGAAAGTGAACTCAAATGTCATTTTCTCCTACAAAATTACTCAGTGATCCTTGAAGCTTGTCTTCTAGCATAATGCACCAAAAAGCTATGGAGTCAGCCTGTTTGGGTAAACTTCTAACTATCCTATCTCTAATGTATATAATCTAGGACATACAGCTCAAACGTCTGAGTCTCGATTTCTTCAGCTGACAAAATATGAAGAATAATAGTATCCTACTTATATAATCGAAGTGAGGATTAAATGAGATAATAAATATTAAAACACTTGGAACATTCTCTGGTAAATAATAAACATTTGATAAATGTTTGTGACTCATAAATATCTCATGGAACGTTTAAATTTAACTATACTTTGACTATAGTAGTCCCCCCTTATCCACGGTTTCACTTTTTGCAGTTTCAGTTACCTGTGGTCACTTGCAGTCTGAAAATATTAAATGGAAAATTTCAGAAATAAACAACGCATGTTTTAAACTCCTTGCTGTTTCTGAGTAGTGTGGTGAAATCTGGCACCATCCCTCTCCATCCAGTGTGGAATATGAATTATCACTTTGTCTAGTGTATCCATGCTGTGTATACTCCCCACCCGTTTGTCACTTAGCAGCTATCTGGATTCTCAGATCGACGTCATGGTGTCTTAGTGTTTGTGTTCGAGTAACCCTTTCTTATTTAATAATGACCCCCAAGGCCATTTACTTCTTTTATTACAATATAATTTCATAATTGTTCTATTTTATCATTAGCTGTTATTGTTAATCTGTTAATTTCTTACTGCGCCTAACTTATAAATTAAACTTTATGTATAGGAAAAAAGGTAGTATATATAGGGTTCGGTACTATCCATGGTTTTGGGTGTCCACTGAGAGGTCTTTGAACATGTCTCCTATGGATAAGGGGAGACTGCTGTAGAAGTATTTATGTGTATGATAATCATTTTTAGTATACTTTAAGATTCTTGAGGGCAGACTACATTTAAATCGCTATTATATTTGTGCTTGTATCCTCAAGATAAATTGTGTGAGGTCTTTGTAGAATTCCTTATACATAGTGCTTACTCAGTAATATTTGATGATTGAGATTGTGTGTGTCTGTGGACGCATATGTGTGTTCATGTGGGAAACAAAGCAAGAGAAACAGGTGGGGAAGGAAAAGGGAGAAATAGAGGTGGAGGAAGGAAGAGGGAGAGAGGGAGAGAAAGATCAAGTTTTACCTTTTCTCTCTTTATTCTTTATGAACTTCTAAGAGAAAATTCACTAGAGTGGTACCCAATATTTGCATGGAGATTAATCCACATAAAATGCAGAATTTCAAAACTTTTTTTTTTTTTTTCGTAATGTTTCTTGAGGTAAATTGATAGAACATCCAACTTACCTGCTGAGCAAACAAAGGCCAATTTTCAGACAGCTTTCACATAGGACCTTCTGGAACAACATTCATTAGGGATAACTTATGCAGACAAGATTCCTGTTTTCCATATGCTCTTGGTGGAGCTCACAGTTATCTGTCAGGTCCGTATGAGCAAACTGTGGTGGTACCCCGGAAATTGACTTTCATGCTTTTAAGTTGTGTGTTTAAGGAAGAACCAGCCCTGCCACTGTTGTGTTTGGGGGCCAGGGATACAAAACATGTGATATGGCAGAACTTTGTCTTCAGCCCTACCCTCTAGTTCAATAGTTGTGGCTGGGGGCAGCATCCCCTTGTGTGATCAGGAGACTCAAGGTTATGGTTACATGTCATAGCACAGGAACAGTGAGATTTGCCACACTAGTGATCATGGCTGAAGAATCAGTAGGACCTCCCCTGTAACAAAGTGTGTGTTTATACCGTGGGTGGTCAGGGGAGCGGGTGGTGTTTAGAAAGAGGCAGTGAGGCATGTAGTTTGTCATTATTACCACCTGGAAAGAGAAATCTATAGTAATGGCACTCTTGGGGATTTCTTCCTAACTCCTCCTGTTCGTTTTTCAGCCTTCTTTGCATGTTCTTCATTTTTTTTTTCTCTGACTATAAATGTTGGCATTTTAAATATCATTTATAGTTCAGCAAATCCTACATTTATATTTTTAGCCCAGACATCTCTTCTGAATTAAAGACTTAGGAGCTGATTTATTCATCCATTTTTTTCATTTTTAACAATTGATGTCTACCCTTATGACAGCCATTATTCGTAGGATTCAGAGATAAAGAAAGAAAAAATTTAAATGTAGCATTTCTATTTCTACTTCTATTTTTTCATCTTTTTCATATATTTATCTCTTTTTTGTTGTTTGCATTTTGGTTAATTTCCTTATGTGTATTTTTCATTATTTCTATGAAATAATTTTTGGAGCACCTAGTCAGGCATTTTTCTTATGTATGTTGACTCTCAGTAATAGTTCTCGGTTTTCTTGAGTGTTTCATAGTTTTGGGTTTTGCAGTCATCTACAGTTCTGCGTATAGAGAAGGAGCAGTTTTACACTATCTACTGCACCTATGTGTCACAGGTGAGTCAAAGAGCTGCCATCAATGTTTCTTGGCAAGGTGGCTACTAGATTTCAAATTCAAATGCTTAATTTTCCTAAAATGCAAGCCTGAATTTTTATTTCTCTGAAAAAATGTTTTAATACAGATCTTAGATTGAAACAAAGAAGCTCTCTGGTTATGTCCTTATTGTGTGGAAAAGGTATTTATCTCGTTCATTCTTTATTCTTTCTTGAAGGTACAACACTTTGAGTGCCAAGTTCTCCATTTCCATAGCCTTTTTGTCATTAAAACAGAAACTCTACAGTGTGTTTTAACAGAGACTCCCTCTCCTCTAGCCAACAGCTTTAGTGAATATTTCATAGTATCCTTTTCTTTGTGTATTTTATTATGATTTTTATTAAATATTTAAATAAAATTTAAAAAGTATAGAAAATCAGGCAATAAAGACCCAAAATACTACACACAGAAATTAAACAAAATATTATCAATAGAGTTAGTTTTCTGTGAAAACTTTCTCAATTCTATTCCCCTCCTTAACCTCCTCAGACATCATCTTGATTCTGAAATTTCCTTTTATAAATTCCATGGAGATTTTTATACCTTTCCTACATACCTACTAGCCCCCAAATATACACATTTTTCTATAATAACATACAGTGTATATCTTTCTGCAACTTTAATTTGCCAAAAAAACTGTCAGATTAAATCATGTTGATATATGTAGCTTTAGTCATTTCATTTTCATTTCCCATATTGCATTTTATTGTATGAATATATCCAGTTTACCAATTCATTTATTTTCTGTTTGTAGACATTTAGGGTATTACCACAATTTGATATTAAATGCAATGCCCAAAGAACATTTTTATGTAAGTCTCTTTGCATACAAGAGTTCTCTAATATTTACACTGAGTAACTGCTGAATCTTTTAGTACATAAATTTTAAACTGTGCTAGCTATTTCTAGATTACTTTCCAAGGTTGTTTTTTAAATCAATTTACAACTACAAATTAACAGCTCATAAAGTTTTCTATCTTCTGTATATTTATCAACACAATATTGTCAGACTTAAAATTTTATCAATCTCATGAATCAAAATAGTAATTTTATTGTATTTTATTGTTGACTTGTATTTCCCCAATTATTATGAGACTGAGAATTTTATAATATATATATATTTAAATTTCACCTTTTCATTGCTAATTCATATACTTTACTTTTGCCATTAGAATGTCAGCCTTATTTATTTATAGGAGGTACTTATAAATTCAGATACTGATCTTTTATTTTATGCATTGTGAATATTTATCTCTGATATATTGATTTTTTGTATAATTTTATCCCTAAGATGATTTTAATTTTAAAGCAGTCAGATTTATAAATTTTTTAAAACTGTGCTTTTTACATTTTATTTAAGAATGTTTTCCTATCCTGATATCATCAAGATAGTTCCCTTTTCCTCATGTAAAAATATCAAATCTTAATTTCACATTTAGTTCTTATACTTTACGTGGAATTTATTTTTGTCTATGACTTGGAATAAGCTTTCACATTTATTTAGTCCACATGGATAACTAACTCTGATATGGTGAATGTACTTGGGCCCTGATTATTAACATGAGATCTCTCAGAGGGGTTTGCAGTCATATCACTTACACAGATGAGAGCTGTATTAGTCATGAAACGTCTGAAATATTTACATTTTCTAGAGATTCATAGCTCTCAAATTCATAGATTCCAAAGCAGTTGTCCTTAAACCACTCTAGACAGACTAGGAAACAGCATTTCCTTTCCCATGAACTAATATCATTAATATGTTTTCCAGGAGATCTTTTATTAAAATGTTTACAAGGAGATTTGATCAGATCACCTTCCTTCTTTTTTTTTTTTTTTCTCTAAGGACACCTCCCTCATATGTTTTCTAATGAATCTTAGCCCTACTGTTAACCATTTTCTTCCTACCATGCCTAAATGATTTTTGGGGTCCTAAGTGGTTTTTGGGGTCCCTATTATTGTTTACCAATCTGTTAATTTGTATACCAAAATTATATTAAACCCATAAGGACACAGGAAGGTGCAGCACAGTAGTTGAGTGCAAGCTAGACTGACTAGAATTACTTACAAAATAAATGACTTAATGCATATAACTTAGAACAACGCCTTGAAAATTTAATAACTCCTCAATAATATTAGCTATTCCTACTATTATGTAGTTTTATAATAGTAAAAACTATTATAAACTGTTGCTAACACCCCCTTGCTTCCCATGCACACACACACATGCTTTTCACACACTTCTTTTTCTTCAAAATTATATTGGCTAATTTTAGACTTTAGGTTATCTGTATATATTTTAGAATTACTTTTCTGGAATTTTGAGTGTGATTAAAATCAATTGATATCATATATCATATCTTTATTCTTGATTATAGAACATTTCTACATTCATTAAGGTCTTTCATGACTTTCAATTAATTTTTATAACTTTTTCCATAAAAGGCTTACACCTCTTCTTTGAGTTATTATACTAAATACCATGTATCATTGGTTGCTCTAAATATATTTATTTTTGGAAAGTATATTTTCTAATTTATACTTGGCACATAGTAATTAAATTTATTTTTGTATATTGTTATTATACCTACTGATTTTGTTGAACTCTCATTAACTTCCTAATTTGTCTATTTTTAAAAATATTTCTATGGAGACAACCCATATTTATGAACAATGAAGTTTTCTCCCATGCTTTCCAATTATTTTCCTTTTTATATATTTTCCTCTTTTTACTGAGTTATCTAAGACTCTCTGTATTATTGTTGAATAGAATCTGTTTTTAACCACACAACGGTTCTTATATTGTATCACTTTTATGTATGTAATATGCATTTTTTTGTGGATTTCTTCTGTCAGATTAAGAAGGTTCTTTTTACTCATAGTTTGTAATCAGTTATCATGCGTATGTTTAAAATTATTTCAAACATATTTCTGTACCTTCTGAGTGAATATATATTTTTAATTTGTTAATGTAATGGGTTTCATAAATGGATTTTTAAATTAGATAGTTATATTTCTAGGATAAACAATGATAGGTCTTGCATATTATTTAATTTTTAACATGTAGTAGATCCCATCTGCTAATATTTATAAAGGATTTTTATATCTATAAGTTTATGCTTTAAATTTATTTACTCATTCAATACCCCCTTCCTCCCAAAGGCCCTTTTATAATTCTGACATAAATATAAACTTTGCTGTCAGATTGGTAGCTATCATTTAATCTCTTTTCAAACTTTGTATACCACCTGAATGAGTTATAGTATCTCTGTAAGCCTCTGTTTCATTATCCATTTAATGGTTTGTTAAATAACTACCCCATATATTTGTGACAGGAATAAATGGAATAGAAATGAAATTATACAGCACCTTACTTAGCAGATTATAGATACTCAAAGCAGCCAGCTCCCTTTGCTTATTATTCCAACTTGTGAATGAATGTCACAGAGTTATCTTTAAGTATAATCTAGAATACATTCATTCAGTCCTTGTTAAATTTTGAAATGTACAAAATACTGAGGCCGCATTTGGATTCCACTGATAGTGTATCAGTTTTCTAATGGCATAATAATTCTGTGTAACAAAATATGTCAACACTCATTGCTTCAAAACACTAAGCATTTATTTGGCTTACAAAATTGCAGTTCAGTAATTTAAGATGGACCATCCTGATCTTGGCAGGGCTCACGGACATAACTGAGGGTACACTGGCTGCTAGCTGAAAGTGAAGCATCTAGGAGTAGGCTTGCTATGGGACAGACTTACTTGGCTCTGCTCTCACATCCTTACAACAGGCTGTATAGGCATGTTCTTATGGAGGTAGCAGGAGTCCAGTGTGCTCAAACTCCTCTACTGGCTACTGCTCCATTGCCCACAGTAAGTCACATTTCTAAATTCAGAGTCAGCGTGTGAGAACAATATTAAAAAGCTTGGGCATAGGTAGGTGTGAACAATTGTGATCATTAATGCTATCTGTTTATCAAATGTGAAATTAAAAAATAAGATTTTATCTCTGTCCTTTAGGAAATCAAATATCTTTAATATATAAGACATATGTGTAGGTAACTAAAACACAAAGAAATATAAAGAACAGGGAAGGAAAGGGATGACCACTTTACCCAAAAGTAGTCAAGAAAGCCTTTAAACAGGAATTGCAGCTTGACATGGAAAATATAAGAAGGAAGGAACTCTCATTAGGGGAAAAGACTAAATGAACTAAAGCATCAATCAAGAATGAATGTGATGTCTGGAGGGAAGAGTGGAAAGCCAGGCTAAAGCAGGTTTGTATTGGAGTATGTCAAAATTGTGCCTTCAGAATACTTTAGATTTTGGTACTAATAGATGCCTTATATCAGACCACAATTTATTTATTTTTCAAGATACATAAAAATCTGTAGAAAATACTTCAAGTATGTAAGCATTGAGGGTAGGATAATTGTAGAAGGTAATAAATTAAACAAAAATAGTGTTTGGGAACGGACTTATAATCGAATTATTTACAACACATGAATAAAAGCCTCATAATTAAAAAGAAAATAGTATCATCAAATTAATATTATAAATCTCAAATAAAGTTTATTGAAATGTTGACATATATCTAGATATTATATTTTCAGAGTATACTAAAGAGTGATATAATTTATTACATAATAATCAGGATAAAACAAATTAACATTAATTTCTGAGTTAAATACTAAACATAAAGGCACATTAAGGACACATGACATCTAGCTGTTTATCTTGATTATTTTCTTAATATAGACACAATGTTAGAAAAGACTATCTTTGAATAATTTATTTCATTGCATGCTTTAGAATAATTTTTCATATTTTTCAGAAATTTTATGACATTGGTAAATTTTTCAGAGACATACTTTCCTGTCACTCATCTGGGTAATTTTTGTCTAATGAAGACAGAAAGAGAGAGAGAAAGAGGGAGAGAGAGAGATCAAAATCTATTATATAAATTTGTTTTCAAATTCACTCATGTTGTCCTGTTTCTCATAGTATAGCATCTATTTACTATTAAGTGGACCTTCATATAAACTAGAACCTATCTAAAAGCTCAGGGTTTAATTTCAGCAAAATTATCATTCCCATTTTCTCAAACATTGACAGACTCAAATGTTGTGGTATTTCACTCAGTACTGAATTTAATTTATTTCTTGTTTATTTTTAATTAATTTTTCTCACTAATATACAAATTAGTTTCAGCTATGTTGTGTGTTCACATAGTCACTAGTAGGGTAACAGATTTCTGCCTACGAGGTGATCACTTTTTTTTAGGTCAGTGCTCTAGGGAAAAAGGAAGCAATTTGAAGTTTGGGGAATCAAGTTCAAAAACATGCGATAATAAAATTCAGTTGGAAGTACCACATCTTTTATGCCAGCGTGAATTGTTAAGCTTCATTCTGAAATATAAAATTATTTTTCTTTGTATCAGTTTATTAGATCTACCTAAAATAGTATATACATATTCTTGTGTGCATTTATAGCACCCCAAATATACAGAGAGATGAAACATTATGAACAGCGATATTTCAAGGTCAGTGAATATATTTTATTACACTCTGAGTTTTTATCTTGAATTACTTCATGTACATTGATCTTCATTCTACACAGCTTCTTAGCTCGCATCTGTGGCTCAAACTATACTTTGCTTTAGCTAACAGTATCATTATAACGTTAATTAATCAAACCTTTTGTAGCATATTTCCCCCTTCAGTTCAATTGTTTGTTTTAAATGAGTTGTCACTGTTTTTAATTATGACAGCAGTTCTCAAACTTTTGGTCTGAAGACCTCTTCATACCTTTTAAATGTATCAAGGACCTTGAAGAGCTTTTGTTTATGTGGTTTATATCTATTAATATTTACGACAGAAATTGAATCAAATTTAAAAATACATTTTTCTTTTAAAGGCAAAAAATAAACCCATCAAATACTAACATAAATTATATACTTTACTGAAAAATAGCAGTATTTTCCCAGAAAAAAACTAGTGAGATAAGTAGCATTCTTTGGCAAATCCCTTTAAAATTTGGCTTAATACAGGATAACTAGATTTTAACATCTCCTTCTACTTTCAATTTATTGAGATTGTTGTTGTTGTTGAAGTATATGAAGAAAATCCTAAATGTTGGAACATTTCATTATATAATATAGAAAAATCATATTCATTACTAGTAGCCATTTCATCACTGTTCTTAATCTGTTTAACTTAAGGTGGCAGGTACAAATTTCTCGAACTTCCATTTTCATTTCAAAGTTTGAAATTTATTATTGTTAATAAATACTATTATATATTTTCCATGAATAACAGACTTTTTTGTACATTATCATGAAGCTGCCTACCAAATACCTAAATCCAAATAGCCGTAGATACCTTCTCATTTCCTCTTTCAATGAAAAATAGTGTTCTATGATAAAAGCGGCTAGTTTAGTTCATAACTGAGACAATTAAACAGGTACTTTTTCTCAAAACAATGATCATATTTGGGTATGCAGCGAAAGTGTTTTAAGTGTGTTTCTTATTTCATCACACAGAATATTAAAAAGATGTAATTCAAGGAGATTTAATAAGGTTAATGCCGTTTATGCTTTATCAAGACATTCTTAGGTGTAACTGTCCTCCCCTCCCCCGTAAGTTTATAGCAATGAAGAAAATAGTAACTATTAGTACAGTTTGGTGCCACTGCCTTTGTTTATACTAAGGGGCCAGCGATTTATTTCACCTATATTTTGGCACCATCTGTTTAAATATGGTGCCACTGCCTTTGTTTATACTAAGGGGCCAGCGATTTATTTCACCTATATTTTGGCACCATCTGTTTAAATATCAACAAAGTGAAAAGGCAAATGACATCAATATATTAATATGAAAATACTTTTGACCTCAAAGACTTTTTTAAAAGGATCTTAGTACCCCACCCCCCCGCAAATACCCTCCCCTCTTCCTACCCTCAGGAGTCCCAGGAGGTCCACAGACCACACTTGGAGAAGTGTTGATATTCTAATTGAAAATCATTTACTTGTAAGCACAGATTCAATCTTTAAATCAGTGCTATCCACAGTTCAAATTATTTACATATTAATGTTTTCAAATATGAAATCATGTATCAATAAATAGTATTTTCTTATCGCAATTAAAAAAATAAGTTATCATTGCTAGGTAAGTATGCATTGTGGAATATAGATTTTAAAAATAACACAATGAAACGACTCTAAAAATATAATATTTGCAAATGCTGAATATTCAAAAATTATAAAAGCTTATGAAAAAAGAGGAAAGATAAAATCTAATTTCCCATCTCTGCAAGTTTTTTAAAAAAATAAATTTAGAAATTCTTTTTTGGGTCCCTTATATTTTTATTCTATTTTATTCTACTATAATAGAAAAAAACATGACTTATGTGCCAGGTACACAAACACAAACAAACACACACACACACACACACACACACACACACGTATGTATGTGAGTTCCAGTCATGGCCTTGAAGAATTTTAATTCCAGTCAAATTAGATTATTGTTTTAAGTTTGGGGTTAAAACTCTGCAAAATGACAGTATCTCAATTGGCTTTTTCTCCCTCAAATTATCTCTTTTAAACCCAAGGATTTTTTTAATATTTAAAATTACTCAAGGTTTATATTTGTTTTAGCTAGTTCTTTCACTTATGATGTCAAAACTTTTGTCATATTCCTATTATCTTTTATTCCTAAGACCAAAGTCAGATATTATTTATTCTCCTTAGGAAGCTTTCTCATGTTCATGTCATATTATTCATTATTTTATGGCTTGTTTTTCTAATTATTCTACCTGTTATTATTGGTGAGATGTCTTCATGAATTCCATTAATAATTGAAACATTTATTAAGCACATACACACTATGTGTCTGTCATAGTCTAGGGAGTAGGAGATCAAGTGGCAAATAATTCAGTCACGGTCTCTGCTCTCAGAGAGTTTATAGTCTAGAGTCCAAGATAGTCAAGTAACATGTAACTCTGCAGTGTGTTTAAAATATTTTCAAAAGGTCTTTGGTCCTCCTCCCTTTAAGAAGTGGAGACTTATGCTCTTCCCCTGAGTTTGGGCTGCATTAGCATTTCTTTCTTAAGCGTAAAGTAGATACGATGGTATGAGAACAGGAGAATAGATGATAAAAGGCCCAGTAGTTTCATTTTGCTATTTATCTGGGTTTGCTGACTTTAGAGAAATTAATAACTATGTCGGGAGAACACTCAGGTAACTCTGTCAAGAGATCCATGTAGCAAGGACCCGAGGCCTTCTGCCAGTAGCTGTGTGAGTAAGACATTTTGGAAACAAATCCTTCAGCCCCAGGCAAGCTTTCAGAAGATGACATCCCCAGCTTCTCTGAGCCAAAACTCAGCTAAGCTCTTCCCACATTTTTCACCCACAGAAACGATGAGAGAATAATTGTTGTTTTAAGCCACTAAAGTTTGAAGTTTTTTTGTTGTGCAGCAACAGAGAACTAACATATTATTATAGAGTGGGTAAGTCTAGTTGGAGAGGTAAGGATAAGATACAGTGGGAGCATGGAAGTAGTACAGCATCTACACCGGGCTGATAAGGTTTCTGACTATAAATAATGTTTAAGGTAAGACTTGCTGAAAGAACAGAAATTTAAGAGTATTACAGATTTTTTTTTCCCTTTTGCCTCAAGCTCCTATTTGGCCCCGTTGATCCTGTCGCCATTTAAAATTTTGATATGTTCTTCATTGTGGATTTTTGCATTAATTTTGACGTTTAAAAATATTTTATTATAATATCATTGATCTCAATTTTTGTTTTGGAGCTCTCTCAAATTTTGCACCTAAGCAAGTGCTTCACCTGCCTGACTCTCATTGCAGCCCTGCTGGGGGCAGAGTGACATTTCGGGCAGTGAAAGTGCATGTGCGAAAACTGGGAGGCAAGAGGGACCACAGAGTTCACTGTATTTTCATGAAGAGTTATAACCACATGTTTTAAAGGATTCCTTAAGTACTGGCAATATTGCATTACCCTGGGGAACAGCTGGAATCATTGTGATGTAAGTGCAAGAAAATTCTATATAAGTCCTAGATTTGCTGCTTCTAAATTTATGATCTTCGGCAAGCCACCTAAGCTCTTCAAGCTTCGGTTTTCTGCAAGGTGGAAACTACTTGTTGTAGTAGGATAATGAACATGATACCACCTAGTTCATTAGAGCTAGGTCAGAATTCAGTTAATGATAGTTTCATTAATAGCTGTTGGCTTGACTCTTTTGGCTATTATAATTGAGACCTGAGTACAAAATCTTTGTGTTAGAAAATACTTTGATTCTGTAATAAATGATTTTCCTAAACATGATCTATATATTATTTTTTTGCCTGCTCAGACAATATTATAAAGCTATTCTGTGCCTTATTTCTATTTTAATATCTCACAGGACATTTAATTTTTTAAAGAAACCTTGAGTAATATAATATGAAAGGTAAAAAGTTACCATCGGTTAAGTGCTTATTGTGTGCCAAGCATAGTGCTTAGCACATGGAAGATACTTCATTTTTCTCTTATGCGAGAGATACATATATCTGCAGATACCACTTTTTAAGTTTAAAGTGTTTAATTTATAATTTTGCGTTTAGTTGGAGTTACTGCTTAAATTAGCAAAAATACATTAATTTTTCATCATATACTATATCGAAAGCATATAGTGAATTACATAGTACACTGAAACGCTGTCAAAGGAATATATATATTTCAGTTTACAACATCTTATAACTATTGGCCTGGGGTGTGTTCAGCTGGTGACCTAGGATTGGTATGCTCCACACATTGTTACAGAACAAATATAAATATGTGAACATAGAAAAGTTTTATGGAAATTTGCATTTTTCCTGGTGATCAGGAAGGAGTACTTGCTATTATCATTGCTATAAACATTTGGGGGTATTTTCTTAATAAAAATCAGTATTTTCTCTTATATTTTTTAGAAATTGCTTTCCTTACACTTGGATTTAAATTATATTGAACAAATTTTAAACTCCTCAAAAGCATCTGTAATAGCCGTGTTTTCCTTTTTTTTATTATTATTTAAAAATTTTTAATTGTTATCTGCAAACAGTTTTATTCTGGCTGTTTCAGAGTTTTTTATATTTCAGTAAAAGTTTAATTTTGCTAGTCTGTAACTAACTTTCTTAACAGACCCTATCAATTTTCGTTGCAATATATTGCATTTTCCCTAGAGCAGTAATGCCCTTTTGTGAAGTGGTAGCTAGTACTGTACTACACAGAATGAGGAAAACTGATTAATTGCTTTTAGAATAGTAAATGAAGCCTTTTAATTTAATGAATATTTCAACAGAATCAATTCACTTTGTCTCTCTAAAGGCAAAATCCCACAGGGAGAATTTCTTTGGGGTGACCTAGAGAGCAAATTGGAACCTCCGTGAGGTTGGCGTATGACGATATGTTTTCACAAGCACTTAGATAACTATATTCCTCTAATATATTGCCCCTAACCTAAAATGCATTCCATTTCAAGAGTTTAGATTTACAAATTATCCTTGGGTATTGTGAGTTGTGGGGCCGGGGCATGGGTTCTCTTTATCTGAGATGTGTCTATTCTAAGTACTCTGCTGAAGTTGGATTGCTTAAAAGGCAGGAGACTATAATGGATAGATTGGTGGACTAAGAGCATGTCTGTGTGTGGTAAAGGGAATGAACTGCCTCTTAAATCCTGTGAGCTCGACACAGTACAACTCATTTATATGACATCGCCATTTAGATCTTTGAACTAGCTTGATCTTGTAGTCATAATCTTAGATTATAAACCAAAAACCAAGGCAATTTTTTTTTCTACTTAAAACCTTTACTTATTTCTTTTACACATTTTCCATTCATTTGGAAATGTAGTAACCTTATTGATTATTAAATAGTTATCTATGAACATCTTCTTCTCTAGTGAAAAATAGCTTAATGGTAATTGCTGATAACTATTTTATTTAATTTGAAGAAATCATCATATTTTCATATATGTATATGTGTGTGTGTTTGTGTGTGTGTGTGTGTGTGTGTGTGTGAGTGTGTGTATACCTAAATATTCTGGAGAATTTTAACACATTGAAGTATCACCCTCAGAGGTAAGGTCAGTGTTCATTAAAAGCAGATATGCAGTTTGGTCTTTCTGATGCTCTTGCTGATTTAATTTTGCTGATTTCTATGGAAACTTGACACATGCCTCATGTTTGCTTAATACAAATATACCGAGAGTAAAGTAGAACAATTTAAAAATTGTAAGATTATGGATGTTAGCATTCTACCACTCAAAAATAAGCCTTTTAATATCCACAGAATGTTAAACTGGATTGTAATTTCTTCATTTGCATATATTTATTTTAATATTTGCTTATGATTATATCTCTCCTTCGACTGGTTTGAAATTAAATGATACTTCTTCAATTCAATAAGGTGTTCTAAATATGTTCATTAAATTCAAATCAGTGGAGATTTATAAAATGTAGTGAAGTACTTATGTTAAGAGGACTAGCCAGGAGGGCATAAAGTTGAATGATAAAATACAGTACAAAAAGAAATTACAAGAAACATCTTCAGAAGTCCCGTTCTACAGGGTCAAACTGCAAAGATGTGAAAACTAGATAGATATCACAAACATCAAATAAGCTATTGAATTGTACATTAGCATAAACAAAATTGGGAGATAATAAAATCTTATTCCTAATATTTAAATATCAAAAATTAGAAATTCAGGTATATATTTGTTTGAGAATAAGTATAGAACAATATTTTATTTCTTTTTTTTTTTTTTTACCCAGGACCTATATTTAGAAGTAACTTTATAATGAATCTCAGTATAGTATATAAAAAGATAAAACTGAAATTCCTATATTTAAAGTTTAAATGGGGTGTTAAAGCCCTTTGTCTTTACTTTCTCTCCCCACCAATCTTTGGGAGGTTTTTCAAACTGACAGTTCAGAGCACCTGCGAAAATTTGCTGAATAGAGGTGGAAAACATTAAAAAATTAGTATTGTTTACAAAAATTAAATTTATTTTCAGTGTAACAAAAATATTTTATTAGGAAATTTTATTCTCCACTGAGTTGTTTTACATTTGATTTCATCTCAAAATTTCTGTATTCTTTTGAGACACTTTCATACATTCATTTTATAGGATCCATGAACTGTTTTAAATCGGACAACTTATATTTTCACTTTGGAAGGTAATTTGAACAGCTTGGAATAGGAGATCGAAGGAGGACTTGACTATTAGAAGATACTGCAAAAGACTAACGCACCACATTTATGTAGTCTGAAGTTCATAGCTGCCCTCATTGAACAGCTGGCCGCAACTAAGCTGAGAGTTTTAGTGACTGCTATGGAAATGTGTTTGACCCTTTTGGGTCAATCCCAAAACCGGTTAGGAGGCATCATTTTATGTTACTGTTTCTGATATTAAATAATGCATAGAACTCATTTAAAAATGATAGCTTCTGCATGTTGACTGTCTTAGTTTGTTCAGACTGCTGTAAGAAAATACCACAAATAAAGTAGCTTTATAAATAACAGGTCCTCTGTCTCTATTTTCTTGGTCAATATAGCCAGAGGTGTATCAATTTTATTTATATTCTCGAATAAACAGTTTTACGTTTTATTGATTTTTTAAAAATTGTTTATCACTTTTTAATTGATATTCACTTTTTTTCTCTTTTCATACTTACTTTGGTTTTAAATTGCCTCTCTTTTTCTAGACTCCTAAGATATAAGCATAGCTTTTTAGTATTAGACTATTTATTTTCTAATAAAACCATTTAAAATTTTAAATTGTCCCCTAAGAATTGTTTCAACTTCATACCACAAATATATTCTGTTTATTATTATTCAAGGTGTTGTCTAATTTTCCTTCTTATTTTTTATTTGACTCATGAGTTGTTTTGAAGTGTCTTGTTTACTTTCCAAATATTTAGAGCTCCTGTCAGATTGCTGTTAACCTCAAAATTAATTGTTTTGCTCAGAGAACATACTCTATATAACTTCTATTTTTTTAAATTTATTGAAACATTTATGAACTAAAATATGGTCTATATTGATTAATATCCTATATACACTTATAAAGAATGCATGTCATGCAATTTATGTGGCAATTAGGTAAAGAAGTTTTGTATATTCTTGCAGATATTTTTCAGTCTAGTTTTTCTATCAATTACTAAACTAAAAGGGTTACAATTATCAACTTTAATATTATATATCTCCCTTTAGTTCTGTCAGTTTTTATTTTACATATTTTAAACCTCACTTATAAAATATATCTATTTATAATTATATCTTTGGCATATATAGAAATTTTATCAAAATTAAATGCTTTGTGTTGTCTATAACAGTATTCCTTGTGTCTAAGTTTTATTATTCTAATATTTATTTAACTACTCCAAGATGTTTTCATGCTTTTTTGTTTTCCTCTTTTTTGTATCCAACTTACTTAAGGATACATATTTGTAGTGTGTATCCTGTAGACAACATAGTTTATTCTTGCTATTTTTTTCTTTTACCTCATCTCAGCTTTTTAATTTGAATTCTCAGCCTTTTGATTAGAATGTCTAGTCCATTTATATTTAATGTAATCAACGATGCAGTTGTAGTTATTTATGTCTGACATTTTGATATCTATTTTTCCTTCACCTTTCATTTTTAATTGCTCTTCTATTTTTCCTTTCCTAATTTTTGTTAATCAAAATGTAATATTTTTTATATTCCTGATTAGTAGTCTAGCTATATATATTTACATTAATATTCTTGGGTGATTATTTTGAGGATCGAAATATACTTCTTTAGTTTGTTTTAATCTTCTTACAGTTAATATTGACTTCTGCTAAAATATTGGAAATATGGTTACAATGATATTTTTCAATTCTATTGTTGATGCTTTCATATACATTATATATATATATATATAAGTAATCTAGTTTCACAAATTTTGCTTTAAGTAGTTATATGGTTTTAGGGAAGAAAAGGAAAAAGTGTGTGTGTGTGTATGTGTATGTGTGTTTGTGTATTCCCACATGTTTATTTTCAATATTTCATTGCTTTTCATTCACATTCATCTTGCCACCTGGGACCATTTTCTTCAGCCTGAAGACTTTAACAATTTCTGCAGTATAGGCTTGCTGGTAATTAATTTTTTTCAGGTTTTTGTCGATACAAACATGTCTTCATATAATTTTATTTTTCAAACAAATTTACGAGATAAAGAAATTTTGGTTTGCAGGTTACACATTTTTTTCTTATAGTATACAGGACATAATGTTATCATTGTAATGAGAATCAGACATTGTCTTCTGTTTTACGTAAAGAAATTTCCCCTGTATGTGAAGTGTTTAACTCTAGCTGTTTTCAAGGTGTTCTCTTTATCATTGGCTTCCAGCTATGCCCAGGAATGGTTCTTTGTTTTTTGTTTTTTGTTTTTTTTGTTTTTTGTTTTTTTCCTGTTAAGGGTTTATTTGTTTAGGGAAATTTTTAGTCATTATATTTATTTACTTATTCATTCGTGCATTCATTCATTCATTTTTATCTGCCTCTTTTTAGGTCTTCTCTCATCTAGGATTTCAAATTTTGCTTGTGTTTTATAATCACTGCTTTTTTCCCTTGAAAATGAGTCTCAGAGACTCATTTCAGTTTCCTTAAATCTGAACAGAGTTCCCTCTGTTCTCCAGGTTGAAAATTTTCTTTTCATCTGTCTTAAAAATACCAATTCTTTCTTCTGCCATTTCCAATGTCTGTTGAGACAATCTAATATGTATTTTATTTCAGTTATTGTACCGATCAGCTTTAGCATTTCCATTTTTATGTTTTCTACTTTTCTGTTTAGATCCTTTGTCTTTCCCCTCATTGAGGGTTTTTTTTCCCCCTTTAATTATTTGCATTTATTTAGGAAAGCTGTTTTAAAGTCTTGGTTTTCTCTGTTCAACATCTGTGTTGACTGACTCGAAATCAATTTCTGTAGACTGCCTTTTACCATGACTCTGGGCCTTGCTTCCATTTCTTTGGATCACTATAAAATATTTGTTGAAAACTAGACATAATAGAAAAGATGTAGTAGTGACTCAAGATTCTGTCATCCTTTTTAAAAGCTTCTCAGTTTTTTGTTCTGGCACGCATTAGACTTCCTAAACTCAAACTGTAAAGTAAATTTTCTTCCACAGTATGTAGTAGTTGATATCTACTCAGTTCTTGCCTGCTGCTTATCCTGCTGCTTATTTTAGCTTACTGCCTTTTTATTCTGGCTCTCTACAGTTTTCTTCTGTAGCTGAAGAGTTTGGTGGTCAGCCAAGTTTTTAGGTATAGTTTATATACAGATTAGGGCTCACCCTATCTTTAGTATCTTAGTTTCTATGGAATGACTCTTAAATTTCTAGCTACTTGCCTCTCTTGATCTGTCAAAGAGTGAAGTTCTAGCTTCCTTCTGACAGGCTGTGCAGAGATAAGAAATTTAATTAGTTAAAGAACAAACAAATCACAACAAACTCAAAAACCTCACCCAGTGAAGCTTTTCTTTCAGGCGTACATTGTTTTCTGGTCCCTGCCAATGGAGAAAGGCTTCATAGTACATAGGGAAAGTATTTCAATCCTACATGGCAAGGTGATCTCTCTAATAAATATAAGATTAGTTAAATACTATTTTCAGACATGTGAGATCTCGAAAAATGTACTCCTCATCCACCCTATCTCAGATAGCTACTGAAAGAGATGCTCCCCCAAAATGAGAAAATAAATAAAGAAAACATTAAAGTTCATCTAAGAGAAAAGGGGATCTATCTCAAGAAAGTAGCAGAATAAGGTGATAATGAAGGAAGCATCTGTCTGTATGCTGTGCAACAAAAATAGGAAAGGAGACACATGTCTAAGAAAGGGTAAATGATGGAATACTTGAGGCATGTGAGGGAACTAAAGGAAGAATTAAGCTATTAAGAAAAGTTTAGCCATCGCTTAGGTTTAAAATCTGAAAATAATAAAAAGTTTCAGAGAAAACAAAATGTTGTACAAGAAAAGTTACAGTGATACTTACAAATATTAAAGATATCTGTTTTTACAGGATCATAGTTGTATCCCCAATGAATGATGATCTCATCAAATGCTTATACAGTATAATGATACTGAAAAGATTGAGAAGGTATAGGGCTGCCAAATAAAGTGCAAGATGCCAAGTTAAATTTGAATTTCAGGTAAACAACATTTCTTTTTGTTAAGTAAACAAAATTTAGACATTTTTATACTAAAAATATTTTTTGAATCTTAAATTCAAATTTAGCTGGCTGTCTTATTTTAATTTGATATATCTGACAACTCTAAAGATGGGAAATGCTGACGTGGGAGTACATGAAAGACAACTGTATTCTCATTTTACCTAGTAGAAGATAATAGGAAAAAATAAAATTATTAAATTAAAATAGGCGATAAACTTACATTTTTAGAGACATGGAGGTAAATGTCAAAATAGATGGCTGCAATCGTTGAAATAAGTTGCCTCTAAGAAGTACAAAATATGTGGGAGGTGGCAGGAAATATTTTTTTTAGAAGTATTATAGAATTATATGCATAAATAGATGTAATGAAAGTAGAAACTAACTAAATAATAATTTGAATGCAACCAATGGTATAGAATAATAAAAATCAGAAAAGAATAATGAAAGTATTTGGGGTTGAAATTACAAACTTCATTCAAAATATAAATGGTGTATCTCCTATAGCCATGTTATTTAGAGTTTGACATGTCTATACTACCATGTTTCATGTGTTAACTGTAAATGAATTATTTTAGCATTTCTATTTTAACCATTACATAATTTGTCACAGATCAAGATATCACTTGGCTTTCATATAATGAGTTTTTATTTATGTATTAAATATTCCTGCAATTTTCTCATTAACAGATAACATGGTGAGTACCATGATGTGGTGCTAATGAGATCATAAATACAAAGACATGAACACTAAAATTATTTACTAATGTTTAGGTTTGTGATCGTCCAGATGAACAATGTTTATGCTAACATTAATTTTTAGTTTAATATTAAAATGGAAACATGAAAATAAAATATTTATACAGAAGTCTCAAATATCCCTGAGAAGATTTGCATGGATATCTAAAATTCATGTATGCTCCTTTGGAAACGAATTGGGGCCTTGTTTCCTCCCTTCCTCCCTCCCTCCTTTCCTCCCTTCCTTCCTTCTTGCCTTCCTTCTTGCCTTCCTGCCTTCCTTTTTTAGATGAGGAAAAGGAAAAATTAAGATATTCTACTTGTACCTTTGAAGTCTTGCTTAATTATCAATTTAAATAAAAATTTAAATGAAAGACTTGGTGAGATCTGCAATATATATAGATATATGAAATAACCTTTTGATTCATAGAATCTTCTATGAATCCTTTAAAATAGACTGTCTTGCTACTTTAATAGATGAGAAAACAGAATCAAATAATTTAAGTGCTTGTAAAGTAATCTGTAGAAGTCAAACAATAGTCTGAGATAGTTACTTACCTACAGATAGGTAGTTACCAGTGTACCAGTTTGTTTTCTCCTCTTAGACTAGGTTGCTCCCTCTGATCTAATAAGGATGGTTGCTTTCAGTTTAATTGCACAATACTAATCACTTTTAAACAAAAACCTATCATTGCACATCTCTTGTTCAGTGTAAATGTTCATTTCAGTGCATTCAATACTATTTTTAATTAAATTTTATTATATGACATTCTTAAAGGTAAAATAACATTTTAATGAAAAAAACATATACACTGAAATATAATTTAATATTTAGTGTCTGCTGAGATCATTACTATTAATTCAACTACCTTAATAAAGTACAAAGTTTAGGGGCAATCTCTACCAATTATACTTGTTTTGAGTCTAACATGATTCTACAAACTATCTTAAAGGTGACTTTTTTCTTTATCTAAATATCTGAAGCTTTTAGCCTGTAGAGGAGAGAATGCGGGAAGGTTAACTGCATAAGCATTTATCATTTTTAAAATAAAATCATATACTGCAAAAGACACATTGTGAAGTACCAACCTCTACATACCATGAGATTATCCACTTCCAGGATCATAACCAAAAATGAATCAGTGTTGTAGTGTTTGGTTTACATCTGCCTTTTAAGTATTAGGAAATGCTTACTTCTTTCAACCACTCCTATTTACTTCATCTTTTCAAATGGGAAAACACTTTTCTCTGAATTGATGACTACTTATTTTTCAGCTAAAGTAAATACAAGTCTATATCTCTTTTCATTTGTGTGAGAAGCTGACACATTCTGTCACAACATCGCTTGAGTAAATGGGAAAGTGACAGCTTCCTGGCAAAATTTTAAAGAGATAAACATCTATTTTTGTTTAAACAGCCACTGAAAAATCAGATAGAAGCTTTCCAGGTTGAAAGGATAAAGAATGCATGACTGGTGCAAATTGGTAAATGAATGCACGCTAGAAAACTTCTGATGTTTGCCTCTATGATTTCAGCCACAGCTCAGTATTTTCTGGGATTAAATGTCTTCAAAGAAAAATTTTACCAAGATGATAGAATTATCAACAAAATAGCTTAACAAAATTTTTAATAAACAAATATATCCTTAAAAACAAGTTCTTGAAGTTAAAATATCAAATAATACCTTTTCCTGCTTTTAAAGTTTGTTCCAATTTGGCAAATACTTTATTCCTGAAATTCATATTACTTGATTTGAAAACGGCTCTAATAAAATTATTGTTACTTAGTTTTTACATATCACTTTTCAAATAACATACTTTAGAAATGTTTTTCGCTTATAGCTATTTTACTATTATCATATACATATTACTCCTTTCATCTTGGCTTATTTCTCATAGGATCTATCGACATAATATGTCAAAATATTATCTCACATAATAATATTACTTATAAAACTTGTATATTTTCTCCTTTTCATAATTAAAACTTTAAAACATAGAACCTTATAATTTATGTAAAATAGGATGAGTGGCGCTTATAGCTATTTTACTATTATCATATACATATTACTCCTTTCATCTTGGCTTATTTCTCATAGGATCTATCGACATAATATGTCAAAATATTATCTCACATAATAATATTACTTATAAAACTTGTATGTTTTCTCCTTTTCATAATTAAAACTTTAAAACGTAGAACCTTATAATTTATGTAAAATAGGATGAGTGAGTATTTTATATTAAATATATTGTAAAGATTCAGTAAATAAGAAAATTTGTGTTAATTATTAAGATGTCACGTGAATGCCAGTCAGAAGTTAAGTATTAAATATATAGTTATTGGATTTTATAGCTCCAACATTTATAATTCTTACTGATGTTAACCCTCTTTATGTCACTGCATGATTCTTCTTCAGAATTTCCTAGAGGAAGTAAACTGATGTTTTATCTTGTTCTAGTGACACTCAATGTGCCTACTACTGAAACACCATCATGCCCTGCACTGCTCTCTCATCTCACTCCCCACCTGTCCAGTCAAACCACTCCACGTATCTTGAAAGATGAGAATGACAGGGTTTTTAAATTTACATTTCAGTTATAAAAAACAGAGATCAAGAGTACTAAAAGCTACTTGTATACATTGCTGTTGACCAAGTGGAATCATGTACTGATACGTTGTATGATTAATACAACAATTGGCAAATAAAGCAAACAATAGTAGTGTTCAAACTATTCCTACAGTAAAACTACAATATTTTGCATAAGATTATGAAATGTAGTAACTTTATTTGAAATTATTTTATTGAACTGTCATGTAAATTTGAAATACTTTATTCCTGTCTTTAAAAATCTCTAAAACATTCACTAATTTTTTTGAATCTTACTATTCAGAAACTTTTGTAATACATATTATTAAAGTTTATATGTGAGAAAAAATTTTACTAGTTTACATATGTATAGGCATCTACACCTGAACTTCACCATGGATTTTGTCATTTGCCCCCGCTCTTTCTGATTTACATACATGGTTTGCAGTCAAGGTGCTTAGAAAAAAGCAGAAGTGGAAGAGCTAAAAAAATATTGACTTTCTGTGATGACCAGAATCTCCAGTATGCAGGCCTTCCTACTGAACTACTCTGACTGAAGCAAGAATTACGAAAGGTGGGCTGGGATTTAAATAAACAGCATATTCATTTTACATTGATGTTTTTTGATTAACGGTAGAAGACATCACTCCTGAAAGCATCTGCAGTGTCAGTAATTCCATTAACAAAGAAGCCACTTTATTATCAACATACTGTAGATTCATTTTAATGTGTCATTTGCACTTCAAAGTCACATAACTTTTATTATGATAAATCAATTAAAACTATTTCTCATGATAATTTATCTTCTACAGAGTTTATCATCTCAGAGAATGCAATATTTCCCAATTTAACTTCCAAGACAAAAGTGATGTAATTTGAATGCCTTTTACTGAGTTTATTAAGCATAAAGATCATAGAAATTTCAAACTCTAAAAGATAACTGTTTCATCTATGTGATAATATGGAAGCTACATTTTTTTGTAGTGTACTATAGGTAGTGAAGACAGTATGCTAATTAGTAATATAACCTCATTTACTGATTATCTAGGTCTCTCATTTTAAAAGATAATCTAGTAAAAGCAGATAGTTTCTCTGATATTAATTTTAAAGAGAACATAAAGATGTATAAAAAAACATTTTATTGGAGATTTTCAAATGAACTGAATTTCAGGATGCTGCAGTCACCTGTTTTGTTGGTTTGAATGACTTTGCAAGACCATGCTTCAAGTATTTATTTCCATTTTTTATCTTTAAAAATTACCAGTAATTTTGACTTTTGTTGAACATTTCTAAAATAAGCAATTTTATTGTCTACTCGCAGCCTGAAACTGTTTACATAGAAATGAGAAATTTTATGATTTTCTAAATTGAGTATTTAAACTTAAGAGGGATTTTCCAATATTTGACGCATTTTTTAACTTTATTGTCCAGTTGACATTAACCCAAACTTCTGTCAATAGAGATAGAAGAGAAAATATTCGTAATTTCTGTATAAGTGGCAATCAGAATATATAAGTATGGTATAAAGAAGTACAGAATATATTTACCAAATAGTACAATTATGATAAGTTTTGGTTATTTTATGATAAATATAAGCCATTTAAATGAATTTTTTCTTCTGAGATTTTATGTATATATATGTATTTCTTGGAAAACCTCACTATTAATGAATATATTATTAATTTTCTTATTAATGTCTCTAGGCTCTCAGTGTGTTTTTAAATATTAAAGAATTTGTACCTAATAGACACTTTTTCCCCACTCATTTAATTTCTGCAAGGACATTGTTTCTAGCATCTATAAGAGTAGGACTTACAAAGAATCAAGTTACTGTGTACTATCCAAAATAGAAAACCACCCTCAATTTCAACATTTATAATGGGAAAACTACAATGTAATATCAAAGGGAATTATGCTTGTAAAAGACCACAATACATTCATGTTAATTATTATGAACTTCGTGCCTCCCACCATCATAAGCAGTGCCTAAAGGATTTTCTGAAGACCCTTGGATCTTGGTAGAATAGTTTGAGCACTGTTCGTGTTGAAGTTATGAGGACTGAAGTTGGAGATACTAGTTTAAAACCTTACATATGTCATTTGTATATATTACTTGAGCAATTTTACAATATCCATTTCCTGTTGTTAGTGGCAGTGGTAGTGATAATAGAATTACATTAATATCAATCATTGTAAAGTATGTAATGCATTTGGAATCTAGTAGAATGCACATCAAAGAGAGTATTGTAAACTATAACTCTCATTCTTCTACCCAATCTACACCATTAACCAGGAGGCTTTTATTATCCCTGAAACTCCTGGTTATGATTTTCAAATGGTAGTAAGGTTTCCGTACCTAAGTGATCTCAAATTTGATCCATTAACCCTTCTTGGTGGATGGTGTGACTGTAAAGATGGAGCTGTGCAGTCCAGAGGAAGATTTCCAAATAAACTGAGTTTGAAGATTATTAATCACCTGTTTTAATAGTTTTAATGACTTGTAAGAAATTACTTTCAGGATTTACCTCTATTATCTTTGAAAGCTGTCAGTATTTCCTCCCCCCCGCCCTTTTACTGAATCTTTCTTAAATAATCAGTTTTAATATCCATTTACTGCTTGAAAATGTTTGTGTGGAAATGAGAAATTTTATGCTTTTCTAAACTGAGTCTAAATATTCTAAATTAGTATCCACTCTTTTAGATCGTATACCTCCGATATATTATGTGTATCTTTATTGGTGATATAGGGCATACATGCGAACTTTCATACTAGTATATTACATATCTAGGAGAGCATTCACATGGATAAACATTGATTAGTTATCTTTCTGATAACAGTGGCTTACTATTATCAATAACTAATGTCTCAGGGGAAAATATATACTCAGGGCAAGGCTATTAATACCCATGGATGTATATCTTTTTCTCAGTTGGTGTTCTTGATAATTTTGAATTATTTTGAACAAGTTCTTTTAGATCTGATTGTGTTACAAATGTTTGCCTCAAGATGAGACAGATGAATGGGACTTTGATCAGTAAATAGTCAACTCTGCTGTGTCCTTGTTACCCTCCTGTGCTTAAATTATTGGGACTATCATCAATCCTTATTTTATAGAGATCTTGTTTAACCTCCTTGTCCATTTTGTGGGTTATCTTAGTTAAAAATTGGATGATTAAGTAACAAATACATTTGATTTTGGAAATATACATGAAATATTCTACAGTGCACCAAACCGAGGACATAAGGACAGCTCCTTCACTCTTACTCTTTGAGGAAATCCCTCTCTTCCCTCAGACCTTTCATTATAAATATAAATATAAATGTCCTGAGAAAGGTTGCCATGTCATTTTGTGCATTCAAGACTTAAGCACTTTAATGGGTTCATGATTTTTAAACTAAAATTAAATAATAAGAATTTTACATTTTCTTTATATATATAGTTGGTCCAGCACACCCCCCTGTAGTGTTTTAATTCTGCTTTTGGAAGTAAAGCATTGGATACTGCTATTGGAATGCTGTGATTCAGTTTTCTCTGTCCTGCTAACCACACACATTACAGGAGTTCTTCTCCCAGGAGAATGATCGTACTCCCTCATTGGTAAACTGAATCAAGAGTCTAAGATTGCAGCTCTGCGTTCATTCCTGCCAGCTCCCACTACAGCTGTCTTCTAGGGGGCCTCCCCTGGAAGAGTTCTAAGTCAGAATTGGCTACTGCTTCAAATGTTAAAGGCCCCTCTTTTTCCTGTTGAGAGCCATACCACACTTTTTGACAGATTTTACTTTAAAACCAGGGAGAAATGGGTCTTTTATTTTCAGTTCCATGCCCATCCAGGACCATGGGAGACTCATTAAACCACCAAAGTCATGTATCTTTGCTTTATCTAGGCATGGGTTTCTTTTTATGTTTCTTGCTTTAGAGTAGTTAGGATTACTGGGTCTAAGGATTGCTATCTTTTAGATCTGAAAGGTTATCACCAGTTATCACAAAATACTGCTGTTTTACCTATTCTTGCTATTAGATGCTTTGGAATTTTGTGTGGAATTAGTGTTTGCTGGTTAATGTTTTACATTTGGTTTTTAAGATTTAAAAAAGCCTTTATTGAAGCATTTGCAAATTTCCATAGTGGAAATAGTTCCACCAAGGTCCATTTCAAGCTACCAGGGGGATGTCCCTGAACTTAGAGTTGGAAAGAGATATGCACAATCAACTCTTGCAAACTGATCGGAAGGAGCTGGTTCTAGGACACTATCACATAAACTTATGTTATTCTCTCTTATTTTCTTCAATCTTACATACTTTGCATTTATTCTTTCAGGTTTATAAGATTCTCCTTAGATATGGTTAATCTACTTGCTAATGTGAACCTTGAGCTTTAAATTTCAGTTTTCAAATTTTTTTCGAGTTATGTTGACCACTTAATTATGATACTTTCTGCTCTTATTTTCAAGCTATTCTTATTTTTCAACAAATACATATATGTTACATAAAGCTGACATACAGTGTGTGTGTATGTATATATATAATTTTTTTTTACAAATTTTTATTTTTTTCTAATAATTCCAGTAGTAGTGTTGGTCTTTCAATGCTGCTTTTCACTCAACCTTGTTTTCTTTTATGTATTATGATTTTTGACTGTGAACTGCTCACTTTATTGAAACACAATTTTTGGAAACTTGAAGTTAAGTGTCCCAAGAAAGGTGATATGTTTGCTTATAAAGTCACTTTTTTCTAAATCCTCCCTCAAGATTTTAGACCCTATAACAAACGAGAGCCACCTCGTCGTTATAGATTTTCCAGAGATTTTTCCCTCTCCATCCTGTTCCATAAATGAACATGGCATGTTTTCTTGCTGTTCTTTTCAGCAAAATAGTTTTTATCTTTCATTAGTCATTATTCAGCAGATATAGCCTTTTGACGCCCTAGTTTTACACAGATGTCTCCTATTAGAGTTTCCATATTTGGGTTTAGGGAGTTATCTCCTGTTTTCTGTAGTCTTCAAATTAGTCTTCAAAACAGAAGCTAAAGGTCTCCAGCATTCAGCAGATAGCCTCAGGGTGAATTTTCAAGAAGAAAAATGAATTCTCTTCTCATTTGACTTCCAGTGTTCCGGGTTTCACATCTGGTGGATAAGAATGGACCTTAGTTGTTCATCTTGTCAATTTAGCAAAGAATTTTATATTTAATTAATTTTACTACTTTTTTGGGATTTTACTTGTTTCAATGTGGAAAGTAACAGCAGATATATAATTTCTCAAGCTAGATAGGAAAACTTAAAGCCAGGGTTTGAAACCAATGAAAATCCAAAGAACAAACTACAACAGACTTACAAACAACACTGAGAAATTGAAAATGATCCTTAAAAAAATTAGGTGATAAAATAAAAATGCACCGATTGAGATTAAAGTACATTTTTTTTTTTTTTTTTTATGAACCAAGAGAGGAAGGTTAGTCATTGATAATATGCACCAGACATTTTCAGCTCTCTGCCCTCTGGGCATGTGGTTAGGCTCGCACTTTCTTGTCCTCATCCATTGGTGAAGATTTTGAATAGTTTTGGTGAACGAATTTTGAGCAGACATAATGTGTAAGAAACTCCTAACCCCCAAGTAATTTTTCATTCTCCCATGGCAACAAGCAGAGAATGAAATAATAGCTGCTCTGGCAGACTGAGTCACAGAGTACTGTAACATTAGAATGAAAGAAACCTTTATCTTTGGAAGTTCTTTGGTATGGCAGCATAACCTGGCTGATGCAGAGGCCATCACAGACTTAGAGATCAGATTGCAGATCCAACAAATGGTTTTGGCATTTTGGGTTGTGTTAGACAGAATAATGGACTCTCCAAAATATCTACACTCAATTCCATGCCACCCTTGAATCTTGAAACTGCAAACTAAAATTTATGTTACATGGCGAAAGGTAATTAAGGTAGCAGATGCACTTAATTTTGCTAATCAGCTGACAATCGAGTACCTTGTATTACTCAGGTGAGCCCAATGTAATCACAAGGGTTCTTGAAAGTAGAAGATGGAGGCAGAAGAAGACATTCAGCGTGAGTCGTGACTACGTAGGAATGGTCAGGGAGGTGCAGTGTTGGCTTTGAAGATGTAGAAAAGGGACCACCATCCAAGGAATGTATTTGGCTTCTAGAATCTGGAAAAGGCGAGGAAATGGAATCTTTCTTAATGCTGCCAGAAGAAAAGCATCCTTGTTGACACTTTGAATTTAGGCAATGATATCTGAGATAGACTTCTGACTTCCAGAATGGTAAGATAATACATTTTAATTAGTGTTATTTTAAGCCACGTAATTTATGGTAATTTGTGTATGGGATTTTTGTTTTCAGTTTTATTGAGATATAATTGACATATAACATTGTGTAAATTTAAGGTATATAACGTTATAATTTAATACATATATGTATCAAAATAGTTAAAAGTTCATCAGGATTTGTTACAGAGAAGACTAACTCAGTGGTATTTGTCAGTTTTTCTGTATGAAATTGATACTGTCAGTATTTACCATTCATTAGCATTACCTGGAAATTTATTAATAAATAGAGCGACTATTCAATACTAGATTCAAAACATGTTGCTATAAGTTAAAAATGCAATAATGAATAAGAAATATTATCTATACTCACAGAATACATAATACTATGGAATTTCCAGCATATTTATTATTAACCAAACATAAAAGCAAATTCATTGGATATAATACTCCACATAAAAAGATTAAAGCAGTGTCCTGAAATGTCATTTAATTTTGAATATTTTGTTGATACAGAAGATTTACGGGAGAAATCTCAGGATGTTGGATGGGAAAATCTTTTAGTCACACTAAATTTCAGTTGCAAATTGGTCTGTTTGAGTATCTTTTACCATACTACATTTCATTTTACATTCTAACCGGGGTCTCCAAATAAACGATGCTCTTTTCTGCCTCTTGGACGTTACATGAATTGTTCCTTTTAATCAATATGTTCTTCCCTATGCTTTTCAGTTGGCAAACTCTTTTGCATTTTTCTTTTTCATTTCCCCTCCAATTTTACTTCTAAGAAGCTTCCATGATCCTCTTACTAGCCTAGGTTATCTAGTCATGTTTATGCTCCCACAGTTTTGAGTGCTCATCGCTATCACATTTTTTTAAAAATTATTTATTTATTTAAATTAGTTTCAGGTATACAGTACATTGGTTAGACATCTATATAGTTAGTAAAATGATCCCTCAATTGCTCCCTCCCTCCCCTGATCCTCCACCTAGCGAACATATTAATGCTAACTGCATTCCCCATGCCGTCCTCCCCATCCCTGTGACCATCTATCAACTAATTTGTACTTCTTTAACCCTTTACCCCATTCTCCCAACCCCTCAAGCCCCCTCGCTATCACATTTTGAAAGAATATTGAGATGAAAATGTTTATGTGACTGTAATAGAAAACAGGTACAAAAATAAGAATGAGATGGAAGCAGATATTTAGAACATACAAAGTAAATTTCTGAGAACTAGTTCGTGACTAAATCAGATATAAATAAAATAACATTTAAGAAGCATTGTAACAAAGCATAAAACATATTAGAGCATGACAAAAGTGGGATAATCGGATAAAACAATTTCCTTGAGAAGATGGTTGCCATTCTATTATGCTGAGAGCATCCTCCAAGTCTCAGAGAGAAGGATGGAAGTTACTATCTTCCTACCTCAAGAATAGAAAGAGATTCTTTTAGGAGACAACTCAAGGAGCTTGACATGCATCCCCTGAAGCTGAGGCAATCTGCAGACTGGTACCCAATTCATGCCTAAGCAAGCCTGCATGTCTGTGTTGTGGCTGAATAAGCAGGTAGATGCTAAGTTTGGCTGTAGTACATTTCTACCAAATGATGAGGCAAGGGATGCGAATGTTTCCATGGTTTAGGAGAACTGCTTTGGAGCCTTTGGAGGTTCTTCCCAGAATGTCAAATTATATATTGTCTTTTGTCTTTAATTAACCCTTACTTGATTGCAGAATCCCACAGATATTGTATTTTTATACTTCTAACACTTGGCTGGCAGATGTGAGTATACAATAATTTGGACATTGAATGATGAATGAATATGTGAGAAGTTGAGAAGTAGATTTAGATCCAGAATTAGCTACCTAAAATAAGCTAATCCCCCCAAAATGGTTAAAATTAAAAAAAATAATAATAATAAAGGCAAAAAGATTTGCAAAGAAATAATTGATAACACTTTTTCTTTAATTTTCTTAATATTTATCTTATGTAGATGACATGTTATTAGCTCTATCATCCAGATTAGGTAACCAGTTCAGGAAGAAAGAACTAATTACATAGTAAGAACAGGATTTGTTTTTCTAATTCTTTGCTTTTTCCTCTTCTATTATATCATGCTGTTTTAAAATGTCAATTGAATTAAAATGATAGAGGGGTAACTTTTGTGTTCATGGAAACACTAGATGAAGTTCTTTTTGAAAACTGGTATATTTTTAGTTATTATAATCAGCCGTTATTATATATTATAATCTATTGGTTGAACATCGAATCTGATAAGTAGAAGATTGAGAACTTAATTTACTACTCATTTTTGCAAAAATATATGTGAATGATAATACACTCCTTTACAGGTATTGTGGTTTACATTTTTTTTTTCATTAATAACATAGCTAATTTAAGAGCCACACCTTGACCATGCAGCTTTTTTATGGAATTCACTTTCATTACAAGTCACAGTTTTGCCAAATAAGCTTCAGGGGGAAGTAATTAAATTTAATAGAAGCCACCTTCATTTTGAATCTGCCGTCAATTTAAAGCCGTGGGGAAAGGTAATTACATTTAATAGACGCCATAGTTTCTAGACGAAGATGTACGGTATGTGACGTTTATCATTAGCCCAACAGTCTGAAAAGTAAAATCTTACTTAGAACAAACTCCCTACAAGTAAACTAGACCTGCTTTTTTTCTTTTCAACTAATAAAAGCAAAAAAATGATGCTTATTTGGCTCTTAAATATGTTATTGAAATTTTACTCAGTAGATTCAGTTCATTGATTTCAAGCAATGAAACAAAGGTAGATGGCATTTATGAATCCCACTGCAGTATTATTAACTCTTAAGGAAGTATATATTGATAATATTCTTTATTAAATATTCTTAGGTTCAATAGCATCTTTCTCTTATCTAATTGCTGAGGCTGGCGCAATAAATTAGGGGTTTTTGAGTCCATTCTTATATTAGTATTTTATGCTGTAGTGTATGTAAATTAGAGACATTTACTGATTTTCAGTATATAGAAATTTTAAATCAGTGAAAGATCATAATAAATATAAAAGCAGAACATTACTTTTTCGTAAACACATCTACAAGCCTGACTGCATTTCACTAAGCCTTTTATAGGCTCATTATGCCATTTGGCTCACATTGAAGTCACCTTACGTTTAAAATTTTTTTCTCATGGGGTATGAATAAATTTGGCTTCTGTTTCGATATTTGATTTTAGAAATAGTTTTTGAATCAGATTTAGATAACGTGCTCATATACAGTTCCCTTAAAATCAAAAGGAATGTCCCAAGAGTTCATGAAATTAAAATTACATCTAGAATTGCTAAAATTTACAATACTTTAGGAATTTGGGATTACTGCTCTTCAATGATAATTCTATTCAACACTTTCTTCTACATATTCTGGCTAATATAGTCATACAGGGAGAAGCAAGAAAGAAAGAGGGAGAGAAAGATAAATAAAATGAGAATATTTTTCAGGATTGAAAATAACCAAAAATATCTCAAAAGTAAAATTGATCCAAATAGCATTTTGCCACTTATCTAAAGAATAGTAATAATGAATCTATATCACTTACTTAACGAAGATATAAAAGCATTCTTTGTGCAACTAAAACAATCTAGAAAGAATTTAGTAAGGAAATTTTAAGAGATTTTACATTTACCCCTGTGATAAGAAGTGAAACCACAATTGTCTTTTTTAAACAACTATCCCTTTCAGTTATACTTTTATTTACTTTTACTTTTTTATTAAATTTATTGGGGGTGACATTGGTTAATAAAATGATATAGCTTTCAAGTGTACAGTTGAGTAATATGTCACATGTATATTGCATTGTGTGTTCACTATCCAAAGTTAAATTTTCTTTGTCACCATACATTTGGTCCCCTTCACCCTTATTTACCTTCCCCCACTTCTCACTCGTAGCTAATAAACTGTTATACTTTTATCTAGCAATCTTTTAAGAAATACCAATGTTGAGTTTTTTCATTTTCAAGTACATATTCAGACTCTATTTGTTCTTATGTTTAACAGTGTCATTCACAGTTCTCAAAGAATATATTTGTCTTTTTTTTTTTTTTAAAAAAAACTGTAACCAATATTCAGTTATTAGAGTCAGGTTTGACTGGATTTTTAAAAAGATCCATCATCATGTTTAGTGAAGTAAAAAGTCAAAACAGTTAAGATTAATCACATCGGGTACACTGGGTGCCTAATGACATTCCTCAAATTTCTTAAGACATATGAATAATATGTTTAACATTTTCAATTTTTTAAATCTGTATTATTTATAGTTTACCTGAAAAAAAATCACCTAAATGATTATAAGCAGACTTTATTGTTTTTTTTTTTAATTTAAACATTGCTTAGTTTTTGTGTATTTTAACAGCTCAAGGAATAGTTACTAATTCATATAATTTTAATATTAGTAAAATTTTTCTATTCAGCAACCTTTTTAAAAGCTATATAGTCAAAAAGATATAAAAGTTACATAGTTATATATATGTAAGTATAAAGGAACATTTTATATTACTATTAAAAAGTTTGATAGTATTTAAAACTCTTCAGTATTAAAAGAGGAGCTTTGCATAAATCAAGAATTTTGGAGCATATTGAACAATATAATTGCATATTTTTAAATTAAACCCATATTAACTGCAAAGGGAGCATACTCTTTGGTCAAATGGTAGATATTTCAGAACTACTATTTAAAATTTAAAGTCTCCCCCCTCTTTTTTTCTATATTGTTTTCCTCAATACTGTATGTGAAGAAATACCATGAAACTATTAAAGCAAATAAATAACCACAAAAAACAAATTTTTAATCATATTCGTGCATGTTCAAAACCCCTTTGTTTTAAAATAAAGATGACAAAACAGATTAGCTCTACTGAAATTACACTATGGTGATTTAGGATATACTGTAATACTTTCATAATACCATTGTTTATAGTAATTTGTTAGTATCAATGGATGTTGCTTAAAAGCCAACATTCAAAAGAGGCACTTAATATCATATCATAAAGATACATTTTACTTCTAGTACATCGTATAGATTCATGCTATACCTAAAACAAGTCCATCCAAGAACATAGTGTATGTTTTTAAATTATCATAGAGTATATTGGAGAGGAATAATAGAAAAGTATAATTTACTTACTCGTAACCCACACCCAGCCATGTTGTTCCTTATGCTTAAACACTTCCTGCTATTGCTTCACCATTTCCCCATAAAAACTTTCATATGAAATATTTTCTGCTTCTTTGAGAGGTCTGCCTACTATGATGTGACACACTAATATGTTCTATTAGTACTTAGCATGTATTTACAATAATGTATTTGTCATATTTATTCATTTGAGAAGTATTTATTGAGGGCCTACTATAAGAGGAATGTCCATAAGTATCGAGTATCTCAGTAAACGAAATCCCTTCTCACATGGATCATTTAATTAAATATATTTTAATACTTTCTATGTATCTGTCAATCCAATTTATTGAGGGCTAAACTATTATCTTATAGATTTACTTTTTTGTTGAAATTATTACCCGCTTATTACCTATATATTAGTTAGCACGTAGCCTCACTCAACTCAACAGAGACCTTTAAGGATACAGCGCTCAAACAAGACAGTAGTTTATTTCTGTTAAGTAGCAGAAGAAAGAAAGATGGGGAATTCCTGGAAAGAAGGAAATTTTGCTCCACAAAATTGTTTAGCATCCCGGGTTATATCCATATTGTTGCCATGTGTTTCTCTAAAGCAGCACTGTCCATTAGAAATATGATGCAAGCATTAAGTGCAAGCCAAATATAAAAAATTAAAAATTGCTAGTAATCATATTTTATAAAAAATAAAATTAATTTTAATAATACGATTTATTTATGACTATAATTAAGATATTTCAATGTATAATATAAACCAATTATTAATAAAATATTTTGTTTTTTTCATACTATAGCTTTAAAACTGGGTGTATATTTTACATTTGCAACTCATGTTAGTTTGTACTAGCCTCTCAGTGTGGCCTCGTGTCTGCCATATTGGAAAATGCAGCCCTGGAGCATTGCTCCTGTCTGAATGGTTGAACTTGATTCATGACCACTCTATTTAGTGCCACCCTTAGACCTGGGCAGGTGGGACTGCTTTCCTGTGTTATGTGCTTTAGAGGATCCTGTTCTGGACCTCATCGCTCTGTGACACTCTGCATATGGAGGCAAGCCCTAGATTAAGAGTATGTGCCCACCTGAAATCTATGCTCTTACTTTAAGACTACAGTCAGAGTACCCAGGACTTCAGAATTCCCTGTTCAAAAATGCCTGGCCTCCAGGGCCAAAGCTGTCCTGAGGGCAGATATGACAGTGGTATGTGCACCCATGAACTTGAATGATGACAGTTTGGTCGGGGTATTGATAGGGCTTGGGTATATGCATAATCCTGGATATGCGTGTGTGTGTTTGCAGCCGATCTCACTGCAGAGTAATAGAATCTGATGCGGGAATAGAAGGTCATCTGTCATCGGCTTTGGCGAGGTGCCTGGTTTCTTAACACTCCCAAATTTCCAAACAGAACTCAGATGGTCTGAAATACTTTAGATTTAAATCCAGTCTTGCTGGTTGTTAGGAAGGTGAAATTCTCAAGTTAGGGTAGAGAACACTTTATGGAACTTTGTTCTCTTGATATATGTCTTTTAAATATTTATGCATGAGATATGTGGATCTCCATTTGTACTCTTACCTTAGTCCTTGCAAATGTTTAGGAAGTGTTTGGCCACATCTGCTTTCAGGTTTGACCTCCTACGTACGTAGGAGGGGGAGTGAAAAAGAAGAAAATGCATTTTTAAACATGTTAAGTATAATCTCCAGAAATTTCAGTCATGATATTTACTCTCAACCCATGATAAAAGCTCAATTACATAGATTTACCTAACTGTGAAAGAAGCTAGAGAATATACTATTGAGCTGAGAAGCCATGTGCCCAGTTAAATGTATGACCAAATCTATAAAGGAAAATGAATGTTAGGGGATAATTAAAGGTATTAGCCACAACCGTTTACTTTACTAGCACCAGGCAAGCTGTGAGGGAAGAGATATCATGTATGTCCTCAAAAAGCTGAGATTTCAGTGTGGAGAGACAACTAACTAAGCTATTATATTACAGTGTAATGAATTTTGTAATAGTTAATCCAAGTTGCTTCGAGGAGCCAGTAAAAGTAGGAGCCAATGTGTTTTGGTGGAAGGAAAAACTTGTCTAACTGTATTGTTATATTATAAACATAATTGTACTCAGTAGGTATTTGATGGATGAGTTAGCAGTGATCAGACCCATTAACAAGCATGCCATACCTCCTTGCTTTCACATTAAGTCATTTAATCAGATTCTCTGAACATGTAGGAAATTTAAGGGTAATCCATTCAGCTTCTTAACCAAAGGATAATTCTTCTCTATAATGTTTATTATATGACTACCAAATTCTGCTTTAATTTCTGCAACTACCTTTCAAAAATGCATTTTTTTTTAATTGATTACTCTCTACTTCAGGTCACTTTGTATATTTCTCTAATAGAGACACATTATATTGTGATATGCTTAGCTCTCTGCATGTCCGTTTCCCTTGCTCGATTGTGGACAAATTGAGGACAGAGCTATATCATACTCATCTTTATTTACCTAGCATATATCCCAGTGGATAACACATAGTAAATATTTAGTGACTAAAAATGAGTAAACAATTCTGTAAGGAATTGATCTTTCACATCTGCAAGTGTGAAGAGTCTGACGTGTTATCTTGTTTACAAGCTTACAAATTAGCCTACAGGAACACCAGATTCTGGGGAAGAGACCAGAACTCATGGAGGAATCTTAGCAGCCAATTCCTCTCATTCTCCATGGAGCTGTGTGATGAGGGCCTGATACCACCTGTATGTACAGGTTTTGAATTCCAAAATTATGAAATGCAGAGCTTATATAGAGTGGCCAGCATATGTGTCCCTCTGCTCCTCAGGAGAATGAGAGACCTTTTCTCTGGAATGTAAACAAATCATCTCAGGCCAGGTGAAGAGAAGGTATTTCTAGCTTTCCTTCACCACTCTAGAATGTAAAGAAATGGCTCCAGGGGCGAAGACATTTTAAATTCTTCCAGAGCAATATGCTGTCTGTGACTCAGCCTTCAGGACCTAATTACCTCCAAAGGCCTCACCTCAGATACCATCCTGTTAGGCATTAAATTTCAACATACGAATTTGGGGAGAACACAAATATTCAGTGTATAGCAATGACAAATTAGAGTAATTTTGTATCTACATTAAGTAGTTTTTTGAGCAGTTTTTACTTTCTGTTGCTTTTGCGTTTTCCATAAAAACTTGCTAATGTTAGCCATCATGGTACAATAAGTACAAAATTACAATTATGTTGTGTAGTTGTTGCTATATATACAATTATTAATTAATATATTGCAAAAAAGAAGGATGAATATATACTTGCATTATGACATTGCATTATAATCCTATATCTTTTATTAAATTTATTAGGGTGAAATTGGTTAATAAAATTATGTATGTTTTAAGTATACAATTCAATAATACATCATATGTGTATTGCATTGTTTGTTCAGCACTCAAAGTTAAATTTCCTTTTTTCACCATATAATTGGCCCCCTCTCCTTCTATACACCTTTCCCCTATACCCTCTTTCCTCTGGTAACCACTAAACTATTGTCTGTGTCTATGAGTCTCTGCTTATTTGTCATGGTTGTTTGTTGCTTTCAGTTTTTATATTCCACATATGAGTGAAATCATGATTCTCAGCTTTTTCTGTCTGACTTCTTTTGCCTAGCATGATAATCTCAAGATCCATTTATGTTGTCAAGATTGTAGTATTTCATCTTTTTTTTTTATGGCCAAGTAATATTTCACTGTATATATGTATCATATCTTCTTTATCCAATCATCTATTGAAACAACACTTTGATTGTCTCCATGTCTTGGCCTAACTTCAAATTATACTACAAAGCAACAATAATCAAAACAGGATGGTATTGGCATAAAAACAGAAACACAGACCAATGGAACAGAGTTGAGTCCAGAAATAAACCCTCGTATATATGGGCAAATAATTTTTGACAAAGGAACCGAAAAGATGGACTGGAGTAAGGAAATCCTCTTCAATAAACGGTGCTGGGAAAATTGAAAAGTCAAATGAAAAAGAATGAAACTAGATTGCTGTCACTATATACCAAAATTAATTAAAAATGGATCAAAGACCTGAATATAAGACCTGAAACAATAAATAGCATAGAAGAAAACATACATACCAAACTATTGGACCTTGGATTTAGACAGGATTTGCTGAATTTGACCTCAAAAGCAAGTGAAGTAAAAACAAAAATAAATGAATGGGACTATATCAAACTAAAAGCTTCTGCACAATGAATGAAACCATCAACAAGACAAAGAGATAACCATCTGAATGGCAGAAGATATCTGCAAACAAGATCCCCAGTAAGAGTATAATATCCAAAATATACAAAGTACTCATACAACTCAACAATAAAAAATAATCCAATTAAAAAATGGGCAGAGGACCTGAACAGACATTTCTCTTAATAAGACATAAAGATGGCCAAAAGACATGAAAAGATGCTCAACTTCACTAGCTATTAGGGAAATGCAAATCAAAACCACGTAGAAATACCACTTCACACCTGTTAGAGTGGCTATCATCAAAACAAGTAATAACAAGTGTTGGAGAGGCTGTGGGGTAAAAATAACTTTTATACAGTGCTGATGGGAATGTATATTGGTATAGCCACTTTGGAAAACAAAAAATGTTCCTCAAAAATTAAAAATAGAATTACCATACAACTCAGCAATCTCTCTTCTGGGTATCTACCCCCCAAATTTGAAAACATTTATTCATAAAGACATGTGCATCTTGATGTTCATAGCAGCATTACACACAGTGGCCAAGACATGGAAACAACCAATGTGTCCTTTAATAGATGATTGGCTATAATCCTATAACTTAGTTTATGTTTAGATCAAGAGGTTGTTGCAACAACCATGATTTAAAAATAGAACTGTTACTTGAAAACAGATTCTAAAATGTATCACAGAAAATACATTTATTACCAGACATTGATATTATAAGACCCCTTGCTTCCGTATCGTTTCTTATATGTTAGCATCCTTCTTTCATCAGTGTTCTTAAGTCTATTGAATATTCCATGTAGAGAATATCACTTCTTACTTTTCCACATGCCAGTTTTTAAATTATAAATTAAAATGTGACTTTATGTGAAGACAAATTCTTTTTCTTATTTAAATTGAAAATATTTATATTTAAAAATAGCGAAGATTTAGAGCTGATAAACCTTCAGATAACTTCAAAATTAATGTTAAATCAGCAGTACCCACAACTCTTAATGCTATAAATCTTTTTGGGGAAAGCTTAGAGAGTGTAGAATGTGTCTTCTTTCACTTACTCACCACTACTGAATTAGAAAACCTAATTCTGCAAAAAGCCTGCTGAATCTACTATTGAAACATTAGGAATAGTGGGTATAATTTTGTCCCTATTTGACCAAATGAGATGACATTGACCATATTTTCTAAAAAACTCATTAATAACTCAAATATATGTACCTTTTTCCTTTTGGGAAATATCTATTTGCTGTACCTTTTGTAAATTTCATGAGGGAAAGAAAAGGGATCAGAGATCCATATAATGTTAAGACTATTTTTAAATATTTTCTAAATAATTCAGTTTTAGAGAAATAAGCATATACATGGTATTTGTACATATATTTACAATTCAGTCATCACCAGTGTATCATATATATATATATATACACACACATAATATACATATATTTATGTGTATATATATATATATGTTGTCATATATATATGATCTCATATAATGTTTTTTTCTTTTAGGGTAAGGTTGTTTTTCCATATGTTACATATATTTTTACAAAATTGTAAGTATATGCCATTGATTTCATAATAAATCTTAGTTTTTATAAAGAAAAGTATGTTCTTTGTATTTCAGATTTGTTTAAATAAGATCATTGTGAATCTTACAAATTTTGGTCAAACAGTTGAGTTTTGACCAACTCCATTTACTCTTAAAGGGCGCTAAGATTTTATTTAATTATTTATGGCTTTAGTAATACTAATAAAACATTCAATAGATTTTACTATTAATTCTGAAACACAGACTTCGTAGATTAAAGCCCAATTTTATTTTCAGTGATAGAAGACACTGCAGTTATTGGAAATGATTCAAAAAGTAAAACAAACATTTACAAACTCTTTCACTTTGAGTGCTCTCTACTGTGTGTGTGTATAAATATGCAAACATATGCCCATATAAAATATGTAATAAATATAAATGAATAAAACAAATACATGCATATTTTGTATTTGTATTATATGTTTTCCTATATGTGTGTGTTATATAGCTGTTCTTATTTACATGTTCTTTACATGTGATATGTGGCAATGAAGACAGTAAGAGAGATGTAACACTTTTATGAAAAGAGCCTTATGATATTAAAAATATATTTATCATTCGGAATGTCATGGGAGATAAATCCAGGTAAAACAATGTAAGAAGAAAAGTTATCTGAGGGAGAATGAGCCTGGTATCTACCTAAAACAGCTGTAATCAGTCTCTCTAGAATGGAAGCACAATGTTAGAAGGTAAAGAGAAATGATAAAACACTAAAGAGTTGGAAAATGAATTTTAAAATCAGATCTATTTTGAACTTAGTCCTTGCCTTTTTATTTACTAGCTGTGTGCCTTTGGACAATGGCTAAATTTTTTTAGACCCATGTCTGTAGACGTACACTGAGGATAATAGTTAACTGCATCATAGTGATGTAGGGAGAATTCAAGAACGTTAGCGAAGTGCTAGTTCATCTCTGGGTAGTCCTATAAAGTAGGTTTTTTTTTTCCCCCCCATAACTGAGGATAGCCTCAGAAAAATAAAGGAAGATGGCCACATAAGTATAAAGGACAACTAGTAAGATTGTTTCAATATGCAGAGTAATTAAGTATTTATCCTCTATACCTCTTTGTATCACAAAAATCCAGGCAAAAAATTTAAGTATTTGCAAAAGATTGTATATATGCTCCTTCATTAATGATAACTATTGACACCAATTTTTAAACTGCATAGTTGGGAGATACAGAAAGAGACTAAAGTTGCAAAAGCCAGGTACCAAATGAGATAGGGTATTATCAGTCAAAATTGATGAATATGACAACTGATAAGAGATGAATTTATGACTGATAGAGATTTTCAGAGTTGAAAAGGAAAAAAAAGATATTTCAATGTATGTATCATTTTCATATTAAAGAGAAAATGAGCAGACTCTCAAAGTATTTTAAAATGCAATACTTTCCAAGTGACTTATTGACTTCTCTGAAATTAGCTACTTTTAGTTTTAATATTATATCTTTTATTAATTTTTCAATTCTACGTGTATGATTTCCTCAAGCAACTTTAATCCAGTTTTTAAACATGATACAATTTGTCTGTATTTTCTAAATCGAAACTTATATGTAGTATACGGACAAGATTATTGTTTAGCTTAAAACTCATGTTTTCTCCTTTCTTCTTGGAAAATAGAGTTTATTTCATTTTTATCCATTCTCTCTGTTGACAAAATATCTTAAATTGTACCACATATCCACACACAAATCACATTAAAATGTTTTCGTCTTCATCAGCAGGACAATTTTCATTCTTGCAGAACTGAAGAATATGTTCACTTCCGAACGGGATTTGACATTAGCTTTTTTTCTGAACGGGTCCTGTCCCTCTCCACATTCCATTCTGTCAGAATATAATTAAGCAATTAGACATGACAGTGTGTATTGTAATGTAGGAATAACACACATCCTCAGATGTGTTATGTAGTACAAGACTGAATTCCATTAGGAATATCTCCCCAAACGACTCATTTACAAGAATAAAATATACCTTTAACTGGAAACTTCCAGCAAAACAAATCCATGGTAGATTACTTTTAGTGGATGATGGTGAAGTTGCAGAAAAGCAAAGGACACATGGTTTTTTAATTATTATTATATTTTTTACAAAAACACGAAATACATTATTTTGCCTCTAGCTATTATGAAAGTCGGTTGGCACATTAGAGATGCTGTTTTAACTCATTCCATAATAAAATATGGATTTTCTACGGTTTCACAGGTTTTCTAGTGTACCTGTTAAGTATAATATAAATTACAGTTCTTAGATCTTAAATCATTGAACCTTTTCTTTGAAGGCTTGATTCTTATCCCAGCATAAAAGTTATTAAATTCGTGTATTACATAAAATAAATTTATCTGTTCCAAATATGAGTCATAACAAAAAGAAAAATTCTTGTTTTTTTAAAAATATACAGACATATCAACAATTTAAATTTATAAGATTAATATACTATAACTGATAAGATTTGATGTATTTTTTAAATATATGAATGTATGCATGTCCAAATTTCACTATATCCTGAAGCATAACAGTGTGAAGTATACATAATATTAGTCAGGAAGAGGTGACAACTTAAATTTTTTTTTTTTTTAATACTTAAAACTTTAAATTTAATCATAATATTTAGTTTCAGTAGAAAAATATGAGTATTGATAAAACTTTAAAATGTCTTCTCTGAAGGCAAATATATATTTCTGAAACTCTTAAAGAATATTCTCAATCAATTTATTTACAAAATTAAAATTTACAATTGACTGTGAAGCTGCCCAACAAAGTTATTACAGAACAATTTTCTCAGTGTGGGTGTATATATATGTGGATATATATACAAAAACACATTTATGTATTTACAGACTATATGTATTCCAAATTTGTATGTAAATTTATTTAAGGAGAAGGCATATATGTGTGCATGTAAACACAAACATATATGTATATGTGTACACACACACACTCATACACCTGCATATTCATGTGTAGGCACTTGTAATATACTGCATATAGAAAAATTAGTTAAATGTATTTAGCCTGAATCTGTTGTAATAATTCCAGTACATTGTCATTCATACTTGAGGTAAAAATAATCCTCTGAGAGAGTTGTGAGACCTTGGGTCAGTTACTAAAACTCTCTATGTCATATTATTCTTGATTCTGTGAGATTAGAGTATATCTACATAGAATAGCATATATCTATATATAATAAGAACCAAGGCCATTTCATGGGCATGCAGCCAGTACAGTCAGTCAAAAGGGCATCACACTTTTGGGTTTAATGCTCTGTGGCCATGTTTTGAAGTAATAGTTTTCTTTGAATGTGTGCTTTGTAAACAAAGTGGGACATTGGAGCATGAGGTGGGGTTGGGGTAGGAGACTTGGCTCAAGTGCACTTCTCTCTTGCCTCTTTGGGTTAGGGGGATCTTCTCTTTCTCTTTCCAACTCTCCTGAGTCTCGCTGGCATTTGTCTCTTTCTCAACTTGAGGCATCCTCCAGTGATGGGTCAGGAAATAAGAACTGAGTCATTTCAGTAATTCTGCATATAGCTGAAATACGCTGATATATCCATTTAAAAACTATCATTGAGTAATATAGATAAAAGGTAAAATCCATGTTAATAACTTCAATTTTTAATTTTTTTCTTAGGATGATATTAAATAGCGAATAATAAAACATTATGACAAACTGAGAGAGAGAGGAAATGGAAGAGGGAGGAAAGGAGACCTCAGCGAAGAAAGGAAACAAGTTTTATATCTATATACCTTTAATGATACTTTATTCTTGCTTTTTGAACAAAAAACCTGATATATTCATTTGTATAAGGGACCAAATTTGTGTAGCTGGCTCTGATAAGAACTTCCAAATACTATGCCCATATTATTATAAATATTCTTTTCCTTATTTAGGAACATTATATGGCAAATTTGGACAATTATCATTATAATATTTATAGTAAAACTAAATATATATTTTCTCACTTTGATTTTTCAAAATTAAGATAATTTTCTTTGTGTTATTTTAAGTTTTCTGTAAGTTAACAAATGCATTTTATATATTTGCACAAACATATGGTCAAAGTAACAGAATTTTCATTTTTATTTCTGACGAACACAAAGTTGATGATAAGAAAATAAAAAATATATATGGAATGAAGCCATAAGTATGCTATGCAAATTATGAATAGCAAATTGTACACATTGATTAGATTTTTAGAACGTATAATAGTTGACAGACATTTTTTCAATCTAAGTTTTTGACAGGTATCAAATACACAGAATTATTTTTTAAAACAAGATTAAGTAATTGGCAGAGTATGCTATGAGTACTTCCTATATTAAGTATAACATGGTTATTTTTATTGATCTGAAGGCTACTTCAGCAATTGATAGTTTTTTTGTGAAATAAGTAACCTTAAGAAGTCATCTATCTATTTGTGGTCAAAATTCAGTACTATATTCAAGATTTATTACAATGTAATCTATATTTTGTAACATCATAGTAGCATTGCATTCTTTTTAATATGGGACTAATACATTCTTTGTAGGCTGAATATACAATGCCATACTTCTTCAGTATCTTAGTGTGACCACTCAAAGGAATCAACTGTTTTGTTGTTTGTAATAGGAAGATATCTAGATATGGGCTCAAAAAAGTCCTGAGTTCAAGTCACAACTTTGTTTTATAATCTCATTGACTTTAGGCAGGAAACTGGCATTACTGAACCTCAATTTTGTGATCTATAAAATGGACATAATAACATTTGTTATGTCTCATGCATAGGATGTAAGAATCTATAGAAGAAATGGTAAATATAAAAGCACTCTGTAAACCCCGATGAAATAAACAAATGAGTTTTCACTAATATTAATGGAATGACTTCCACTATAGGCTCAATTTGCACCTATCCAGAGAATGACATTGATAACATTGTATTTGTATGATAATTTTGTATGTAATATTGTGTAAAGAATAAGATAAAAAAAGTAAATGAACAAATATAAGACTAATTGCTAATTATAAGTAGTGCCACGAAGAAATTAGTTGTTGAGTCATAAAATAAAAGGAAAGAAGAGGGTTAGAGATGCTAATTTAAAATAAAGTGGTCAGATGATGCCGCTTTGATGAGGGAGCATTCGAGGTGAGTGAAAGAGTTAACCACAAAATAAACACTTAAGGAAGACAGCAAATAAATTGGTAAGAGACTTTAATTGTATTTGAAATGTAATGAAAAGCTACTTGAAGTGTTCTAAGGAAGAAAATATCATTGTGTATTGTACGCTTTTAAAGGATCACTTTAGCTTCAGTGTAAGCAATGATTGGAGCAGGTAATAATGGAAATAGAGCAGATGAAATGGGAAGCTACTGCAGTTGTCCAGATGAAAGAGGATGACGACTTGGACACAGGGCTCCTGTGTGCGATGTGCAGTTCGCGTACTGCACATTTCTAGATGGAGCCATTCTCAGAGATTGCAGAATAAATGGTTCCCTATAGAGTTATACAATGAAAAACTGTACAACTGTACACAGTGATCCTGCTTGGAGTGAGATAGTGGTGGTAGAGATGGAAAGAATTGGTAGAATTATTAGTTTAGAATAAATATATTAAGCTTTTTAGTTATATGGACATTGGTCGAAATGGGAGAATTCATATTTCTTTTGCAACTTGGCAGATATTGGTTCTGTTACTTAATTTTTGATTGCTTCTATACTTTCTTTATGTACTTATTATTACAAATAGTTGATTAATTGTTAAAATCCATTTGTTAAAATGCCTTTTAAATGTTTTGGATTCCCTGGACAAATTTGCTATATGGATATAGTGTGAGCTGGGTTTGTCAACATGAAAAAATTCTATAAAAGATTAGCTTAACAAATGAGAAACAATATAATCTTTCAAGAACTCAAGTTATACACAGTAAGTGGTCAATAGCTATTTCTTGATAGTGATGATGTCTGCCCTTTGAAGAGCTGTTAATACAATGCAAGCCATGTGCTGTTGAAATCACTTGAATAAGGTATTTAATAATATGATTAGACTAATTTGCTGCAAGATTGAAAATCTTATCTGGCATTAATCTGGACTGTAGTATAGTAGTCACAATTATGCATAATACTGTTTTTTAAAAACATGCTTTTGTATATTCACATAATATGGCATTGAAATATTGCTTTAACCTGTTATTAAATTCAAAATGCTAAGGTTTTAGGCCTTTTATACTTTGCTTCTGCCCAAAAAAGTACATGTTGATTCTTTATATGATTTAACCTATTAACTTGGTCTTAGAGTATTGAAATTAAAAAAAAAAAAAAAAAAAAAAGCTGCATTGTAAGGAGAACCTTCAAGGCTCTCTTTGAGAGGATCGACAAGTCATTCAATATTTCAGTGCTGTCACTCTGTAATCTGTTGATTGGTATTCATAATTCTTCATAGAGATATTGTAAAGATTAATGAAATAGAGTTTGTAAAGTATTTTATCTCTTCAAATGCAAGTTCTGTGAGATGAACGTTTAGAAGCCTCATTATACACAGGCTAAACTGTGCCAGAACTCTTAAACTGTTAGTAAAATCTCTTAAGTGTTGTACTATATCACTGCTGTCTTGATAATGTGAGGCTGTGCCTATCAGATCATTTTTTTCTTCTCTTCAGGACTGTTTAAGCATAGTATTATTGATATTTGACATTTATGAGAGTTACAGTCATCTTTTTAAATTTGGAGAGTATAGAATTTTTGCTTGAACTGTCTTATACTATAACCTTATAATGTCAGTTTCTGTATAAGCTCAACCCAGAATTATACAAAGAGCCATGCTCTTTCAAGTATAACCTATGTGTAACGAACCTCCCAAAGCTTTGCTCTATAACATAATGTGTTCTTCTCCCAAAAGAGCTTCAAAGTACAGGAAAATTTATTAAGATACCTGAAAAGTGGTACCTAGTTTCAATACATCTTCTCGCATGTTTACCATATAGATCATTAATTCCAGAATGTGATTTCTTCTAGAAGTCTTTCGTTTCCAGAATGAAGCAAAAGTAAACCTCTTTTGAATTTGATATTACCTAATTCTACCTTGAGGGAGAGAGAGATGATGAAGCAAACATAAGATGTGGGAAAGTGGTTGGATCCCCACTGACAATGTTCAGATGATTCTAGGGAAGTCATGCTCAGAAAGGGAGTATCACTGAAAACATATCAAAAAAAAAATATAGAAAAACTGTCTAGTTACTTATATGATAGCATTTCTTTTGAGGAGAAAATTTAAACTAATCTGGCATAAACCCAATTTAGTTATAAAATGTGTTTCTTTTTGCTATCGTTAGAGGAGTAGGGTTATGCTATGTATTCTGGGGAAAATGAAAAATTTAATTTTGTAATATATATAACTATATCTAAATAATGTAAAAAGTTCAGACTATTTAGAGGATCTATGTAACTATTTCCTTAATTTTCTGACTGACTATACAGTCGTCAAGGTGTTTTTTAAGGTAAGAGTTTCTGATCTAAATTTATCAAAGCAAGTACACCATTAAACTGAAGAAGAAAAGCTAGCGAATGAATTAAATAAGAACAGCAACATGTAAATATAGGAATAAGTTGTGAAAAAGTAGATCTAGGCATCATAATTTTATTTATTAAAAATGAAGTACCTTTTATTTTGCTCTAATATTCTTAAGATATACTATTTTAAAAAATGTCATTTTAATCAGAAAGTAATCATGTTACTCTTAAGATATCTTAAATCATTTGTTATTAAGTGATCATCTTTTAGATGATAAAAAAAGACCACATTTTTACAGAATATTATCTAGATATAAGATAGTTACTACATATTTATGACTATACACTTTTCTGAAAGAAACATTTCATAGACATGATTTTTAGTGCAAATTTAGATAAATGATTTTTAAAAGAAGTATTTTTATAAATCCCTCTGTATTTATAAAATTATAAAAATTATCAACTATTATTTACAGAGATTTAGGATGGGCTGTAATCCTTAGGTTTAGTTAAATAATATAGTGTAAACAAATCAAATTCTTATGTTAGCTATCAACACATAGATAGATGTCTTTAAAATGTGTCTTGCTAATATTTTCTACTTATGTTTACCATTTTTTGCTCCATATTCAAGATGCATTTTGTGATAATATAAACACGTTTCATTTTTGACAAGTTTCTTAATCATAAAGTACATTTATCATGACAATGATATTTTAAGAGGCCCTATATAAACTACTTTGCAGAAGTTTTCTACTTGGACAAGTGGGGAATAATTCAAAGATTAAAGAAATTGTGTAATATTTTATGAATGTCTAAACATTAAAAATAACAGCATTCTCTTTAAATACAATTATTGATAACAAAATTTAACGATTCATCAAAAAATAATTTCAGAAGCCCACAATCATGTTAATGCTTATAAAACTGCAAAGATTAAAAATTAACTTTCAACCAGTTGAAGTGTTTAGTATTTTATAGGTAATATTGAAAACTCACAACACTTAATAAAAAGTTACACTCTACCAGAATTCTGTGATCAAGACTGTCAGAAAGGGGAAAAGCGCCACCTATTGATCAGAATATGCAAATTATTTGTTGGTCTGAACTTTTAGCTATGTAAGCTGAGTTGGTGTAAAAGAATGTACTAGGTTGAAGATTTTATCTCTGCAATAGAAAATTCTTTAAATCACTTTCATTTTAAAGAATAGGATCTTTCCATTTAAAGATATATTTAATATATCTTGAAACTTAGTTTGTACTGGCCTTTTCACCGTGTTGTCTTTAGGAGCAGCAAATCATAGCCCTGTCAGCAGTGTGTTTGATGGATTGTCTTCTGAAATAATGGAACATAAATGTATCTTCTTTTTATTCAACAATGCATTTTGTAAGTGGAATTAAATGAGTCTTCATAATCCTGGGAAACTAGTGTTTAAAAATCAAATTTTAATTAAAGAGTCAGATATGGTCAAATAGGAATTGTTTGACATAAAATCATGCATGTAGCTTAATAAATGTGTTTAATGTATGTAATTATAAATAGTCATTAGTTAAATATTTAACTTCAAAATCTTAGGGCTTGATAATGAATAGTTAATTCATTGAGTGACATTTTAATAAATTGTATTAAAATTCATAGACCATGTAGGCTGAGTTAAAAGGTAACTGTTATTATTTAAAATAAGATTTTATGTCTTCATAGAATTGAGAAAGATTGACCTTCACATGAGATATCTCTATTCTTCTATTACATCCTCAGTATCAATAAAAAATTGTCTTTAATCTATACAAGAGTATCTTTTATCCTTTCATCACATGGAAGATTATCAGGCTTAAATCCTAAACATATCTACAGGCAGCAACTGCCCTCAATCTCTGAAGTTATAGGGAAGCAATTTTGAGTAACATTTTAGAAGTTCTTGCTCAGCAAAATGTAACGATGTAAAATCAGCCTTTGAAACAATACTGTTATGCAGTCGAAGGAACTCTAGAACTGTAAATAGGGCTAATTTTGGCTAAAATGTGCCAAAATTTCCCTTAAATATGATGTCAGATATACCATATTACTTTAGAAAGAAGAAATCCAATGTCTAAAGATGATATATAACACTTATAATTTGTGTATCCCTTTTACTAATTGTAATTGTAATGCCTCTATTTTACTAGCCTCAATGTGAAACTTTACAGGTTATCTTTATTCTTTCCCAGATCAATAAAGTAAGAGCAGATAACTATTAATATATTTCTTTGCATCTGCACAGTGAAAACTTTAAATATTAAAACGCAATATTGCAGCCCATATATCATCTACTCTTACAAGACAGGACTGACAGTATTAAGATGCACATTCAGGATAGCACTCTTTCTACTTTGAACGCTGTCAAGAACAAAGTGCTTTACAGACTTAAAAATAAATCTAGGTACTAATCCATTGAATTTCTGACAACAGGAGCCCAAGGTTTCCATGCACTTAGCTGAGTACTGCATAAGAGCTTGTGCATTATTTATGTCCACTAATGGTGTTGCAATGCGCTTTGTGTGAAGCAGTGACAGTGCAATCTGCTAAGATAGCTGCTGCTGTGGACAAAGCCATACATTTTCTTGAGCTTGAATTTTTGACAGAATACTCTATTAATGCCAATTCTGCTTAAGTAAATGCTGAGCAGGGGTCAGTTGTTCCTTTTTCCCCCTTCTCTTATTATTTAAGAAAACAGTGCTATAAAATTGAAAATGATGTTCTGAGGTTTGCTGAATTTTTCAGTACAATAGTAGCCGATAAAGGTCACTCTACTTTTTTTGTCTACTTTTATGATTTCATGTGATGGTCCACAGACTCAATGGGAAAGCTCTTAGCACTGGGAAAGGGAGGTGCTATTAATTCCAGTTTCAGTGCCATTATACTCTTCAGCGGATCAATAGAATTAAATGAGCTGAGATATTAGGAAAATATTGAAAAAAGCAGGAGGGTTGTATTGTCTGACCAGGATTGGGCCGAGTTGAAAATAAAGAACCATGTATAGCAGCTGTCAATAAATCATGAAAACTATACTCTGAACCAAATGGAATACAGCATGAAGCCTTAAATGCCCATAATATCTGTTATGGGTTTTTAAATTAAGCATTTTATTTGAAATATCCATTGCAGTTTTATCAATCAAGTAAATTTTTTAAAAAAGTGTTTTCTCACAAAGAGAATATTTCCTAAATGACATCTAGATGAAAGCAGTTGTGTTCACAAATTTTAAAAATATATTTTGATGTAGGAAGTATATCAAAAAGGTGGGACGGTATTTCAAGTAATAAAAAAGTGAAATTCAAGATTCTGTATTGTTGGATATCTGTATTTACTGGTTGTACAACTTCTTGGATTATAGATACATGGTTGATTTTCCCTTTATCATGGTAATGTTTTGCCATTTAATTAAATTGTAAGAAGTCAATACATGTTAGTCTCAGTAACAAAATAACTTGAAAGTGTTTTATTTATCTTAGCCAATAAGAGATGCATATTAGATTAAATATTAATAATAGAATTGTTCGCTGAACAAATAAGAGTAGAAAAGACTCATCAACACTAATAGGGTGAAATTTGAAGCAGGAAATAAAATGGTCACAAATAGGTTTAATTCTGTTATTACTAAGCCTTACTGGAACTTGTCACATTTTAAAATTCACAGTGATAAATTTAGCATATTATATCTTTATATTCGAAGCTAATATAAAAATCTTTTACTTGATATATATATTTATTTTTAAAAACAATTTGTGTGTTCTCTTTAAATATTTTATTATATAATATTGTATTAATTTCAGGTGTACTACATCTTTTGTATATCTTACAATGTGATCACCACAATAAATCTATTAATCATCTATCACTGTTTACAATTATTATTGACTATATTACCTGTGTTGTACATGACATCCCCATGACTTGTTTATTTTATAAATAGAAGTTTGTTCCTCTTATTTCTTCACCTTTTTTCTCGCTCTTCATTCCTCTCCCCTCTGGCAACTTGATATGGCAGAGACTGTAAACTGCTCGTCCAAAGCTTTATTCTCTACGTCTTGGACATACTGCTAGACTAGCACGTGTTTCTTCTGCCTTTGCAGTCAGACATGGCTGTGTCTAGATAAAGGAATATGAGAATGAATTGTATGTACCATTTCTAGGCCAAGACATTTAAGAAGTGGCTCTGCCACCTCATGCCTATTTTTCCTCCCTTCAAATGAATGCAGATAATAATTGGAATAATAGAGGTACAAAAAGAAGGGACAGAGGCACTGGAATCACTGTGAGAGGTCACTACAAACTGGGTACATGTGCTTTAACGGTTATGAAAGCAAGAATGATTATCAGTTGCACTTGAGTCATTACACCTATTGGGTCTGTTTGTTACCACTACCTGAGCTTCCCCCCAAAATTGTTAACTCATAATGGTTGTGAAAGGTAAACATGCTATTGCATATACAGTTCAAAATTCCTTTGAACTTTTCTTCAAATTTTTCAGTTTGACATATGTAGCATTCTACCCTATGGTCAGTTTTGCGTCTCATGACTTAGGAAATGGCATCTTACGAGATAACATTCTTTTTAAGGTAGCCCAAATAATGAATTTAATTTGACAACATCTTCATTCAGGCTGTGTAGATATGCATTGCTAGTAGGATGAAATACAATTAGAAGATCATTTTATTTGACTGTCTTGCAAAGAAAAAAAACACATAATTTTATTTTAATCAACTGTTTTATATGAACCGGAAATTTTAGTTCTGACCCTTGAGAAGACTGGAAATTTTGATTCCTCTGAAAATAATCTTTGCATATTGAGCACAAGATTGAATACTGACAAAATTGACTAAGGATTTTGGGTTTCATTTTATGTCTAACTTCATGTAGATGCATTCTCATCTCTATTGATTTTTGATAGGGTTTCTTAAAGTTGATAAAGAAAAATTGGCTGAGGTAAATGATATCAGAACTTGGCAATAATACTCATCAATTCTTAAATTGAAGACCAAATTTAAAGAAGACAGATTGAACTTGTAAAAGAGAATAATCAGTTAGAAAATAGAGAATCGTTGTTTATAGAACTTTTTTTTTCTTTTAAGAAATTATAATTTTATGGAAGTAAAAAAATACAAATTCTCTCCTCCCTAGCCTCTTTTCTCAAGCCCTAGGATTTCAAGTTCATATACATCCTCTTACTATGTATATCCTTAGTGTCAGTCCATATATAGTGAACAAATGGTAGAAGTAATCTTTCATATGGACCCACAGAACTTTTAGATGTCATAGATTTATGGTTTTTTCAAAGTTCTATTAGTAAGCAGGTACATATTTGTAAAATGAATAAATGGATTAATATGTAAAATAATGTTGATATCAACAGGTTTACATGGATCCAAAGAGATTTTGGTTCCCCATGAATTATTTTTAACACTTAACACTTAAGTTTAACATCTTATTAAACTTAATTGTTAATCAAATAAAATTCTAATAGTACTTGTTTCAGTTTTAGACTCTACAACTGAGTAGAAAGCCGGTGATACAAAAATTCCTGTGCGGCTCAAACTCTTAATATGATATAGTGCATATCACCCTTAAGAATGAAGAATTATTATTACACTCCTTGACTTTAATCTGAATTTCCCAGTTCATAAATACATTTGGTAAATTCGAAACAAAGAGGAAATTGAGGAAAATTAATGAGTCCTGAGAAGGATTAAGATTGCCTAAGATGATCAAATTTGTGGGCAGGAAAAACAGACTCTAACTGTCATAATAAATTAACAGTGAAACATGTTGGAAATATACTGGAATATTTTATGGATGCAAGAATTGTTGAGCAACCAAGATTTGAGAAATGAAGGAGCCGGGGATGAGCAGAGTGTCAGCAGTGAGAATGCATGGCTCTTTTTCTAAAGTAGTGTTGTTGGTTCAGTCCCATTAGTAGCTCCTGAATTCTGCTTAGCAGGCCATCATTAGCACTTTAAAATAGTAGACTACGATAGAAGATAGGAAAATATAACACCCAGAGCAATTATTGTTTTGTAAAACATTTTTCCTTAATATATATGTGTATGTACTAAGTCGGTCTCTTTATGTTAAAAATTTCTTACTGTGGTGGCAGCAAAAAATTTAAAAGACTGGTGCTCCAAAGCACTGCATTTCACGTAACTCAATTACATTGTATTCTATACCAAACTGCATGGAAAAGTACCAGATTAATAAAACCTGATCCATATGTTCACCCAAGGGTATTCAGTCAACTATTACCACAGATACAAAGTCCAATAATATGATTATAGGGGTGGCCCCTGAGTGCCCACCCAGGAAAGGTAGATATTCCATCAGATCTGATTTATTGCAATCATTAATATTCTTATTTTTTCATAATATAGTTATAATTTTTATTATTAAAATCTGCAATCTTATTGGAATACCACGTCTATGAAAGTAAAATGTGCTCCATGCAAATGTATATTTAGTAATTGAAAAAAATAGGACCAAGGGTATATGGCAATGGTTAGAGTGACTTATTCTAAAGTTGTAGAAATCACACTCTTCTTGTATTAAGAAAAATGCAATGAAAAATATATAAATGCATAGCCTCTATTCTGTTTACTTAAAATGTCTTATTGTTTGGAACAGGCTGCAGAAATATCCTTTCATAAGCTTTCTACTTTAATGCAATGTCAAAACTGCAATGTATCCCCTATAATCAGTCCGTATATAAGAAATAAATTACTACTGTGTTTGCATGTATTATTTTTTCTAATATTTAAAACTGTAAATATGTATTTTGAGATTGGTAATTTTAGGTAATAGTGTGTGTGTAGCTACTACTATCATATATTAAGTAGACTATTTTACATATTTTTTCTAAAACCAAATCTTTAAAATTCATATTTAAAAGGAAATAGTTCAACCTTCTTCGATAGACCATTTCCTCCATAAGTAGAATTCCATATTTTTGTCTTTGGCTACAAGTTATCTGAAGTGGTTATAGTTCAGAAATAGTCTCCTACCAATGGGAAATTTCCTATCAATTGGAAAAGTTCTCATCAATTTTTTAGAAGGATATCTTCTGAAATTATGAAATAGAAAAACATCTGCTGGTACTTTAAAGAATTATTTTGAATTCATTCTAGTTCTACCTTCTGCAATTAATGTACTTCTACAGTCTATTTAAACCATCATGTGCTATTGATTTTGTAAAGTCTGACTCTACATTCATCTTTTCCTAAGGATTGTGTATATTCTATCTTGACCAAAATTAGACAATGTAGTTTTACTCTTTTTTTTTTAATATATTGACATCATGTATAGATACACATAAATGTTTTATCATACACAAATTCTACTCCCCTCCTTCCTCCCTGCCCACCACTTCGTTATTCCTCCACCGACTATCTCCCTTTCTCTACACTTACCCACCTCCACCCCATTCCAGCTGAAATAAAAGCATAAGGATATTTTACAACTAAGAACAGGAATATGGCTGAGGGTTAATAAAATCTGAAACCAGGCTCTTGGGTGACACCAAAAGTCACTTTCCATTTCCTCTGCCCTCTTTCTCACTGTAAACTAGTTCCTTACTCACATAAGAAAACATGGATGCCACAGCACGGGAGCTTTGCATGTATCGGCTTCGAGAAGTCTCTTCGGTTCAAAATCCAGAACCAAATCTACCTAAGAGTTGGCTTAGAGACCCACATTGGGTCAGATATACAAGCATGGACCATATAACTATAGGTAATGTCAGGGTCAGGAAGCTGTTGTAATTATTATAATTACTTTTCCTGGCAGAAAATTCCTTGGTCTGATATAAGCACTAAAAATACATATATTAAGAAGACATAGGGTTTTAGAATCTAATTGAGTTCCGGACCATCTATAACCGTATACTTGGTTGGAGAGAAGTAGTTAAAGCAATCCCCACCTATCTACCAGAAGATAATCAATAGGGAATTGGTTAAATCAGTGTGGTATTAGTATTGGTTAAATCCATGATGAAATGAACTGATATTAATAAAGATTATATTCTGGAAGAATGAATAAAAATATAGAAAGCTAAAATGGCTTAGAGATTGAAACAGTCAAAATGATAGAGTATAACAATTTTTATTGGGGTATAACTGACATATAACATTATATTAGTTTCAGGCATACAACGATTCAATATTTGTATATATTGTAAAATGATCAACTGCAGTAGTCTCCTTAATATGTATCACTGCATAAAGTTGATTTTATTTCTTATGATGAGAATTTTTAAGATTTATTCTCAGAAAGTTTCAAATTCTCAATACCATATTTTTAACTATAGCCACCATATTGTACAGTACATTCTCGTGACTTACTTTATGACTGATTCCCTTGGACTTGTTTGCCCTCCCCTCGCCTCTGGCAGCCACCCATCTGTTCTCTGTATATATGGGCTTTGTTGTCGTTGTATTTTTTTATTTCACATATAAGTGAGATTCTATAGTATTTGTTGTTCTTTGTCTTATTTCACTTGACCTGATGCATTCAAATCCATCCATGTTTTAATGAATGGGAAGAGTTCATTCTTTTTTTATGGTATTACATTATGCATTTATGTATGTGTATATATATCATATCTTTATTCGTTCAGCTATCAATGGACACTTAGGTTGTTTTCATATGTTGGCTACTGTAGATAATGTTGCAGTGAACATGGAGTTGCATATATCTTTTCAAATTAGTGTTTTTGTTTTCTTTGGATAAATAGCCAGCAGTAGAATCTTGGATCATATGGTAATTCTATTTTTAATTTTTGAGGAACCTCCATACTATTTTTCATAGTGGCTCTACCAAATTATGTTCCTACCAACAGTACACAAGATTTTCTTTTCCTCCACATCTTTGCCAATACTTGTTATTTCTTATTTTTTTGATAATAACCATTCTAACATGTGAGGTATGAGGTTATATCATTGTGGTTTTGATTTACATTTCCTTGATGATTAGTGCTGTTGAGCATTTTTTCATCTACCTGTTGGCCATTCGTGTGTCTTCTTTGGAAAAATATCTATTCAATTTCTCTGCCCATTTTTTAATTGTTTTTGTTGTTGTTGTTGTTCTTATTGAGTTGTATGAGTTCTTTATATATTTTGCATATTAAATTATCAAATATATGATTTGCAAATATTTCTTCCCATTTAGTAGGTTGCTTTTTCATTTTGTTGATGGTTTCCTTTGCTGGGCAGAAGTTTTTAGCTTGATATCGTCACACTTTATTTTTGCTTTTGTTGCCTTTGCTTTTGGAATCAGATCCAAAGAAATCATAGCCAAGACCAATGTCAAGGAATTTATTGCCTATGTTTTCTCCTAAGAGTTTTATAGTTTCAGGTCTTATGTTCATATTTTTAAACCATTTTGAGCTAACTTTTGTGTATGGTCTAAGGTAATAGTCTAGTCTCATCCTTTCGCATGTAGCTGTTTAGTTTTCCCAACACCATTTATTGAAGAGACTGTTCCTTTTCCATTGTATATTCTTGACTCATTTGTTATAAATTAATTGACATGTATTTTTGGGTTTATTTCTGGGTTCTCTGTTCTGTTGATCTATGTATCAGTTTTTAATGCCAATACTATACTATTTTTGATTGCTATAGCTTTGTAATACATTTTGAAATCAGAGAGTGCGATGCCTCCAGTTTTGTTCTTTCTCAAGATTGCTTTTGCTATTTGGGGTCTTCTGTGATTCCATACAATTCTTAGAATCATTTGTTCTATTGCTATAAAAAATGCCATTGGAATTTTGATAGAGATTACATTATATCTGTAGGTTGCTTTGGGCAGTATGGATATTTTAATAATATTATTCGATAAGCATTGAATATCTATTTGTGTCTTCAGATTTTTTTCTTCAATGTCTTATAGTTTTCTGTACAGGTCTTTCAACTCTGGTTAAATTTATGCCCACATATCTCATTCTTTTTTAATGCAATTGTAAATAAGGCTGTTTTCTTAATTTCTCTTTCTGATAACTTATTAGTGTATAGAAATATTACAGATTTTTGTATATTGATTTTGTATCCTGTAACTTTACTGAATTTATATATTCTAATAGTTTTTTTGGTGAGATTCTTTGGGTTTTCTATACATAATGTCATCTGCAAATAGTGACAGTTTTACTTTCATCTTTCCAGTATGGATGCCATTTTTGTGTATCTGTATAAATATATGTAAGTATGTTTTACTTAATTCCTTTGGTGAGGACTTACAATACTATGTTGAATAAAAGCTGCGGGAGTGGGCATTATTGTCTTGTTCCTGAACTTAGAGGAAAAACTTTCAGCTTTTCACCATTGAGTATGATTTTAGCTGTAAGCTTGTCATATATGGCCTTAATTACGTTGAGGTACAGTCCCACTATTACCTACATTGTCGAACTTTTTTTTTTTTTTCATAAATAGGTGTTCAACTTTGTCAAATTTTTTTTTGTATCAAGATGATCATATGATTTATATTCTTCATTTTGCTATGTGGTCTATCATGTTGATTGATTTGTGGATGTTGAACCATCGTGAGTCTCTAGAATCAATCCTATTTGATATGGTGTATGGTCCTTTTAGTGTACTGTTGATTTTAGCTTGCTAATATTTCATGGAGGATTCTGCCATCTATGTTCATGAGGGATATTGGCCTGTGATTTTCTTTTCTTGTGTCTTTTTCTAGTTTTGGAATCAGGGTAATGCTGGCCTCATAAAATGAGCGAGAGAGAGAGAGAGAGAGAGAGAGAGATGTATGTTTGTGTGTGTGAATAAATATAAATGCAGACAAAGATACATAGATATATAGTCACACCTAGAGTGGTTCTTAGAAATTAACTAATCCAAAGTTCTAAAGAGAGAAATTAAATGACTTTCGCAAAGACAAGCAGCCCAGAGTTGACGAATTTAATAAAAATGTCTTTACCTCACATTCAAAGTCTAACTCTTTTTCAGTTCTACAACATAAATTATGTACATTTTCATCAATTTTGCCATTGTATGTGTTGTTTTTTTTTTTTGCCTGCAAAACAAAGTCATTAGGTACTTGAGAGTAAGAACTGATATAAAATTTAAATAAACAAATTAAGTAAAATAGAGTTTTACCTTTTCAAATGTAGAGTTTTACCTTTTCAAAAGATCTCATTGCTAGTTTCTTTTAAGATTTGCTACACACCCCATGGCCATGACTCCAGGGTGTCCACACAGCACCCTTCCTAGGGGTTTATAAAAACCAAGAAAAGCCGTTAATCAGAATGACTAGTGAGTAGACGCAAACCCAAAATAACAATAACATTTTAAAGCCGTATATTGTTTTCTGTTCTAAATAGTCACCTTAAGAATTGTAGAGTGATGCCATAGTTGAATCAGGTACCTAATAAAATTTTCGGTGGCATTCATTGGAATATATTTATTGCCATAACTCAGACATTATAACTTTAGTGCAAAATACATAGGTCTGGAGAAGAAAAAAATATAGAGATTTGGAATTATAACTTAATAAAACTTGTTCATATAAACCTATGCCTCTAGTAAATACATAACAGATGTGTCCTAAAGTAAATGCATAATGGACAAAAATAATATTTTCTCCATAATAACATTTTATTTCTTTCACCTGTTCATGTTTCGTGCACCTGTGTCTTGTTGGCATTTACCCAGTCTGAATTTGGGAGACATAGTATTGGTATAAGTATCAACAAAGTATAACTACGGTTTTTTCTTGTGTGTTTTAAATTGTTCATAAAATGTTTACATAGATTTCACATGCCATTATAATTACATTGAGAGTCAGGCTTCTAGGTGTTTATAGTTTTTCCTGATTCTAACTTTTCTCGAAAATGAGGGAAGAAAGTTGTCAGAATACTGCAGTTGGAGCTAGTATAATTTTAATATTTTTCAAACACTTTGATTTTGATGATTTTGCTTTGTTTTTAGATTTGTTTTATTGTTTGAATCTTGCTTGACTTTTGGAGCTATGATTTCAGTACACTTTTCTCTATTCATAGAAAGAGCAAAAATAGATGCTTCTCTATTGATTTTAAACCTTTTTATTGGTTGTCAAAATTGTTATGCTTATGAGTGAGTGATATTTTCTGTCCCGGAGCCTGGACTCAAGTTGTCTA
>NW_006436811.1:5287890-5356679 GCF_000325575.1 Pteropus alecto | reverse complement strand
GAAAGTTGTCAGAATATTGGAGCTTGTATATTTTTAATATTTTTCAAACACTTTGATTTTGATTTTGATGATTTTGCTTTGTTTTTAGATTTGTTTTATTGTTTGAATCTTGCTTGACTTTTGGAGCTATGATTTCAGTACACTTTTCTCTATTCATAGAAAGAGCAAAAATAGATGCTTCTCTATTGATTTTAAACCTTTTTATTGGTTGTCAAAATTGTTATGCTTATGAGTGAGTGATATTTTCTGTCCAGGAGCCTGGACTCAAGTTGTCTAACTCCTAAAGAAAGGAAAAAGTTTGGAAAAATATATATGATTTTCTTCTAGTCACTATAAATCATGTTCACTTGGAATTAGAGTAAATGTTGCCATTGGGACCTACCTCTTTCTTCCTTATTGCTGTTACTCAAAATTTTAGTATTCAAATCTGAACTAATAATGATAATAAAACTGTGCATAAAGAAACTATATTAACCAATTTTTTTAGACATGCCATATCTAATATGAATCCTAGCAACTAAATAAAATATAACTACCAAATTAAACTACCAAAAAGTAAGGCAACAAGTGAGTTCCTAAATAGAGACAAACAACTTGTGTTATTTGTTATGGAAAAAAGATGACAGAGGTAACTTTATTATTTTCTATGATATAATATTATATGATACCTCCATGAGTCATTTCTACATAGACTATGAAAAGGATGGAGTTACATGATATTACATATGAAGTAAATTATTTTAGCTAATAATAACATTAAATGAAGTACATAGAGAAGAAAACGTTTCCTTTAAAAAAAGATTGGACAGCCTAAAAGTGCAAGACCAAACAATAGGGATGATAACTGTGTAACTTGTCAAGTTTCTTTTATCTCTTTTAAAGTTACTATTTTCAAGCCCACATTTGTCATCATAAACTGCCTATATGAACATATCTACCAACTACGTCATATAAGTATTATCCTTCTTTGGATTATTGCCTTTACTTATTCCTAAATCCTCATTATGAAACAAATTTTAAATTGGAGCCCATTTTTTTAAAAGTACTTTACTATTTCATTTGCATGGGGGTGCTTCAGGTTTTACAAAATTTGTGCATATTTAGCAAGAGAAAAATGATAGTGTCAAAAATGACAATATTTAGTTGGTCAATGCAAAATTAATACTTTTCCATAATGTCTGTCTTGAAATGTCAATAGAGTATTTTACTACAATAAATCATCTGTGGTTCCTTTACTCAATTTTCTGTTTTTAAGGTTGCAGAGACAGTATACTATTCTTACTACTCCAATGATCATTTTATTTATTAAAATAAGAACATAGATTTTTACTGCTCTAGATCAGTGCTGTCTGATATGATACATGTGGCTGTTTACATTAAAATTAATTTACATTTAATAAAATTTAAAAAATAAGTTTCTTAGTCTTACTTGAAATATTTCTATTTCTCAGTAACCACTTGGACTAGTGGCTACCATATTAGGCAGTGCCAAATTTTACTTTTTTTGCAGAAAGTTTTATTGGACAACACTGCTCTAGATTCTTTACATCCATTTCTTCAGGATATTTATTTCAGAACAATTTGTAGGTCCACTATTTCATGTCTCATATTGAAAAGAAGCAAATATAAAATTGTGCGGGGCATCAATTCAATTTTACATAGATCAGTGCAGTAGGTAAGTTTGGTGTGCTTTTTATAAAATGTATAACCCTCATAATGTACTATACGCAACTCATTTTCAATTTTCTACAAATGAGACTGATAAAAATAATACATTCTTCTTTGATTGTTATTAAGATCACATAATATTTATATAAAGCGTACAACACAAAGTCAGGCACCTAGTAGCATTCAGTCAAGATTAGTTGTTAAAATGTCTATTGTATTAATCAGTAGTTCTATTGGATGATGGAATCTTAAACGATTTATATAAACTCCTTATACTATTATCCCCTATTCTGCTTTATTTTATCCTTTTTGCTGCTTTGGAGCAATTCAACAAGTGCCGTGAGGGAGAGACTCTTTCCATTTCAGCCCCTTTTGGAATCTGAACAATATCATTCATATGTAAGTCCATGGAGGGCATTTAAACTAGAATAAGCCAGCTAGAAAATTGAAACCAGTATAATAGTATCATGGAATTATTAGTTGATCTCCAGATTATTCAACAGAAGTAGAAAGTAGGGGAGGGATTTCTAAACAAACAGCCTCGGAGTGAATGTGAAGTCATCTTAATCACATACCTGCTGCTCAGCCTTTTACACCAGTGGCCTTTGATCTACTGCACTTACCACAAATGTACAGTATATTTCCCTGGTATAAGTTCCTACATACTCACTCAGATATTAGAGCTTAGCACCAGATGTGCTTGCTCTTTTCGTGTTGAATCTTTAACTGCTGTTCTAAAAGCAACAGTAGATTGGTTGAATGGACTGAGTGTAATTTTCTATTTTGTTCAGAAGCAAACCACTCTAATCATAGAAACTAGAATGAAGCATTTGCTTTTATTTTATTAAGGCCTTTAAATTCTGCTGAATTATTTAGTAATTTAAAGCCTATATAGCTAAATAGAATTGGTAAGTCTAGAAAGCTAATCTTACTGAGTTAAAGTCTTAAACACTGGGGTTTGAATCATTCTACCACCACATTTAATTTACAGCCTAAAGGAGCCAGATCTGAAATTACAGCATGTCCTCTATGAAGACCTGGTTTAAGAGGCTCTCTGCTATGCATTCTTCACAATGCAGTTAATGAAAGCAACCCAATTTAGCAGGCAGTCATTAAAACTAAAAGACATTTCCAAAAAGCATGTTTAACATTCTGTGGTATGACACTATGTGCATGTATACCTACACATGTAAATATTATACACATACATACTCTCACTTTAATTATGTATCTCTAATTTCTGTTACCTTGATCCAATTAAAATAACATGTTTATTGTCTATTTCTACTATATAGTTTTCTTTTCATTTGCTGGATATTTTCTCAGAATCACTTCTGACTTCCTCAGAGTTAAGCTGCAGGTATTACTTCCTTTTGCTTTATGCAAGATCTCATGATAGGCCTGGAAATATGGAGAGATGAGTATGAACTCCAGATCTCAGTCTCTAGGCCACTTAAGCGTCTCGGTTTCCTCATCTAAGATTCTTTCTAGAAATACTAATGTATGAACGTGATGATTTTTTCAACTGGCTCACTATCCCGATATCAGTCTGATGTTAGTATATCACAAATGAACAGTTTCTTTACTGGGAGATAATTTGGAAATGGACCTTCCGGAGATAAATTTTCTTAGGGAATAGGGCGAAGAATGGAAACTGAGGAACTCATCACAGAACAGACACCATTATTTTTTTTCACTCTGAGTAGAAAAATGTAGCCTGGGTTCCAATGCATTAGTGACATCCTGGTTTGCATTTTTGTTTTTTGATAATATGTGCAAAGAGTAACCAGTATACATGTACAGGAATTTCAAACCTGGGACAAATTACCCTCTTTGTATACGGCAGTCATTTAAGTATTTATTATATATGTTTATGAGAAAATTCTTGATTTTTTCCCTCCGAATTTAATTTTTTGATAAGACTTGACAGGTATTAAAATTAAGTTTGTGTAGTTTATATCTATCCTGAATGGTTTTAGCTCACTTCATTCTTACAATAGTAAATTTGCTAATATCACACAGTATGGATACAATGATACTACAGAGTTAAATTTTAAAATCCAATAAGATTTTGATCCAGAATTGTGATAGTCATATAATATTACTGTTGCTTATGCTGTCTTTTCCAATTAAGTTTTACATGAGATAAATCCAGATAACAGTTTTTTCCCATGGAATAAAAGTATAGTAACTATATCATAAATCAAGTTATGCTACTTATTTAAATATTTTTCTTTTTCTTTTTGAGTGTTTGTATCCATTTGCTTTGTATCTCTTCTTAGCCATAGATCTTCATAGCTGAAATTGGTTTTTGGGAAACAAACAAACAAACAAAAAAACAGCAAGTTGCTTGGATGTGATATTTAACTTTTAAATCACCAACTGCTGAAACATCAGTGTCTTTCATTCAGATGGCTAATGTGAGCTCTTGCTTTTACTACCTGTGTTTTTTGTGTTCTCCTGTACTGACCACGTGATTTCTGATTTCCTTGATAGTCTGAAATTCCAGTATTTATATATCATGAGTTCTTCCTGTCTTCAGCCAGTTCCTTGAGAGCATGGCTAGCATATTGATATAAGGAGTATAATTATATAATATAATAATTAATATCTTTCCACCGAACCTGGGACTTACTGTTTCTAGGATCTACCTCTTAGTATGTTTTCTTGTGGTTTGAGAGTCTACCACTTTACATTTAGGTTTCTGTCTCTTTGAATGCATAGATTTGAATAACACCTTCTGCCTTCTTTCACTAGAGTACAAACTCAGTGAGGGCATACATCTTGTATTTCTGTCTGTCTGCCTGCCTCACACTAATCAAGCACCTAGAACAGTGAAACATGCTTATATGTCGAGAGAACCTAATCAATGCATTCAGCACTATACTTTCCCTAAAATGTCATAACCTCTAAGAAAAGCAAATATGAATCATTTATTCATTCAGTCAGGAAAAAGAAATCAGAAAGTCTTAAAAATGTCTAAAACATAGGACACTGCCCACATCAACAAAATGAGTATTTAATTTTCCATTGGAAGCATGGCCTTTATGGCTCCTAATATATTTTAGAGCTTGAACTTTGAGGTCCAACAAATCTGAGTTCAAATCCTGCCTCTTCCCCTCTTAGGTATATTACTTTAAAACTAATTCATTTAACCTCTTTATGTCCCAGTTTTCTCATTTGTAAAATTAGTATTAAATGGAAAAATGAATGTAAAATATGGTGTTTGATGCCTTTTAAATATATAAGAATTTTATCTTGTCATCGTTATTTTTATTTATTTGAGACTTAGATTTTGTTCTATAGTAAAAGAAAAACTGACCAATATGCAAATGTGTTTGCTCCTCTCTTGTTGTATTACGCATGTTTCTACCAGAAGGAAGGGATACTAAATTTTTATAGACATTGACTCACATACTTCAATAAAAAGGATTTATTTTTTCTGAAGTATAGACATTTTTTTCTTTATATAAGATATTATAAAAAAATATAAAATGAATTATTATGTCCTTATCTCCCTGGAAAAGCAACTTTAAAAACCCATGTATATACATATTTTATATGACCCACGTACTCACATTTTTATGCTTAGGTGATGTACCCCATCTCCTATTGATTTCAATTAGTTTGGCCCAATTAATTAGAGATGGTTTAATAATATAAGTAGAAAAGCAAGAAAAAAATCTTAGCATTTATCTTTTTTATTCAGATTTACTTCTGGAAACACTCAATTTTCAAAGTAAATACGAGCAGAAATCTAATTGTTCCCAGAAGTATAGTATTTAATCCCATCACAACTTATGTCTATAACATTTCATACTCTACCTTGATAGAGTAAATTTGGCACACAAATTTGTTAGAAGTGGTTTTGTGTTTACCATGTTTCTTTTTCATGAGCTTTCCAAGAAAAGAAAGATTACAAGCTTGACTAACTCACAACCAGCAGAAATTTTATTGCTGTTCTTTTTTAGTAGTCTTAACTGGTACTTATCCCAGAGGGATATATACTAAAAGACAGATGTTGGTTGATTTTTTTTTGTCTTTTTCTAAGGCTTGAAACTTTGCTATATATTAATCAAGAGTAACATATATGCTGAATATTTACTACTCAGATTCTAAAACTATACAACTTTTTTTTTACTTTATCTCTTTACATTTTTTTCTTTGACATTTCAAAACAAGAAACAAGAGGCATAGCTCTTATTACTTTACTATAGCAAGAAATATATTGTCATTGGAACTAGATAGCACATACGATAACATTTTTCTCTTCAAATGTTTACTTTTGTATTTTTAAGATAAATTTCCTCTGAACTTTATTTGCTCTTTTAATTTCTCTTTTACACTCTATTACATGAAAAGAGATATTCTAAATTATTAGACAGCTTAAACATGTTGGAATGATGTTAAATTCAGGAGTGCCTCAATAAATCTAGTGCTGCTCTAATTTATCAGAATCAAAAAATTATTAAACAAAAGCCTGGAATAAACAACAACAACGACAACAACAACAAAACCTTGCACTTCATTTTAAGAGAGTCTCATTTACAAAATGTATAGGAAAATGTGATAATAACTAGAATAAGTGGAAGGTTCTTTTTGTTGGGACAAATATTTACCTTAAAATGATTTACTTTCAAAACATTTCACAATTCTCCACTTAATGAAAGAAAGCAAGCAAAAACTTTTCAGGATTGGATCTATTTTATACATAATTATGTGTATATATAATATATATGACATATATTATATATCATATATATGATCTATTTCATATATATAATGCACTTGATGTCGCTGTGTATGTACATTAAAATTTACAACAGATTATGTTAACTTCTGAAAGAGATTATTGATCAAAAATTGTTTAATATCACTCTTTAGAATATAAAACTGAAAATATTTTCAGTGTCTGGACTGCAAAAACAATGTGTATAATAACTATATACTTATAGAGGAACATTATCAGCAATATAAAGTGGCTAAACTAATACTACTGGAAATTATGTAATCATGTTCTACATTTGATATTAACTTATGTTTATTAAAGAATTTAACAATATATAAAATGTATTTCACCATGGGCTTAATGTCTTGACTTGAATGAAAGAAACAATTATACAGTAGTACATTTTCTAATAGATGTAGAATTTCATGAAATATAAATAATATAGGAAATTTAATTAAATCTCCATGTGAATTAATTTACTTTGTTAGTTTTCTACCCTCTCATATTTTAATGTTTATACACCTTCGAGTTTAGATTATTTTCAAGACATTCATTGAGAACATGCCATGGGCATTTTGTTGTTGTTTAGGTTTTGGTTTGTTTTTCAAATCTGCACCATCTCCTGGCAGACGTCAAAAATATTGTATTCTGTTTATTTTGAGGATTAAACTTTGTTTCATAAAATTTCAAATAGAAAGATTATTAGTAATATTTCTAATCACAGTTAAAGATATTTCCAAAAGTTTCTAAAAGTTGTGTTTTTTCAGTTTTCCAAAGAGTGGTACACACAGAGTTCTATGACACAGATATAGAGCCTACTTTTGTTTTACTAATAAATCTAACTTCTGTAGCATTAAAAAAAAAAATAAGTTAGAGTTAAAACCTCAAGTAGACCTGCCCTAGAAACAGAAGTATGAGAAGGAAAAACAAAAGAGTACTGAAGAAATCTCTTTGGGGAGCAGTGTCTTGCTGAATAGCCAACATATCAAACACACACACAAAGGGACCAGTCAAAAATCAATCACTGAGGTAGTCATGCAGAGCCTTACAGTCGGGAGGAAAAACATACAAATGAGGAATATGCAAAATTTCAATTTGAAATTTCCTGTGATCATTGGAGAAGCTAATGCTTCTCAACCATTTAAGGAAAAGTCACTGGCCTTCTGAGGCAAACAGCTACTGGGAAAAAAACCCACCAAAATATATAATAGGAGATAGTATACCAGCTAAGGCTTTATGCCATCCCCAAACGGCATCCAGGTTAATATCTCAAGCAGCTGTCCTGATCTCTGTGGTCTAAGCTTTTAACTAACTTTAATTAAATGGAACCTTTGGTGTGCAAGGGTACATATGCCTGGGATATGAATAAAAGAAACAAACAGCAGAGCCTGGCATATGGTTGCACACACATGCATCATTTGATTTTTGATTTTATACGAAGATATTTTAACATTCATGAGAGGTGGAAAAAAAATGAGAGCAGAAATAGAATTGTCTCTCTGGACTTCGACTTTTTGCCTACTATTCCTACCATCACAGCAAGTATTAAAAAACACTGTAAGCCTTAATTGTCAGATGCACAATCTGCAATGTTTAAATGGACCCTGTGGATTTTGGTCCAAAACCAAACCAATTGGTCGCAAGCTATTTTTCTCTTCCGTTAGATGTTCTGCTGCAATATTTGCATAAATGTAACGGTGCTGTCCGTCTTTTAACTTTCACTCAATTAATTATGCTTCCAGCCCCCTGCTGATGGACAAAAATGAGACTTCATCTGCAAATAGCTTCAGCAGTTTACAGCTTATTAAATGCCAAAATCTAGTTAAGACAGTTTGAGAATTCTCATGTCAAGCATTTCAGCATGCCATTTTTAACACAAAATTCTTATTAAAAAAATGAACCCAGTACTCCGAGTCAAGGGGAAACAAAATCTCTGGTATAAAGGTAATGAACAGATTAGAATTTTATACAAATTGTGTACTTAGCATATGTAGCTTACTCTGAGCACACTTAATTGGTTTGCCTAATAATGAAACAGCTATGAGAAAGACTACCAAGTTGACAAGAAAATGGTCTCTACAAATTACAAACAGCTTTCATCTGTGGAACCTCCTTTTATAATTTATATAAAAGTCTGTGTATAGTCTGAAAAAAAGCAGATGAATAGGAGTTATATACTCAAATATTCCTTTAAAAACAACTTTTCTCTTCATGTGACAGGTTTTACATATTGCATCAAACATCTGGTGTATTCATGATCTCGTATTCTTTGCACCATTTGGGGTTAGCTCTTCATGTAAGCCAGAAAGAGAAAGAAAGAATAATATATCCATTAAAGCCAAATGAATAGATAAAACATACAGCATTTTGCATTCTACTATGAAAGGAGTGAAATAATGCTTTCCATAATTCTATGTGATAAGTTGACCTCCTTCCATCTCCATGAGCATGCCTATAAAATTAAATAAAATCAGAACTTCTACAAGAAATGTATTTACTGTCAGGTATCTGGCATGAAACATTTTAATTCTTTCTATAGACACTTTGTTCTCTATGTATGGTTTGTAAAACTTTTTATTAATAAGATATATGTGATTGAATGTCTTTAATTTGGGGAGAGGGGGAGAGCTTTCTATTTATCCACTGAAGGAATTAAAATATTTAGTAAAGTGTGTTTGCATTTAATTCGGGTTAGTTTCTTATGGCAATTGGCCATCAGTGTCACATCTGAAGTTGTTGATTTCATTCTTCAATCTTATGGCTTGTAGTATGGTACTCTACTGTATTGCATTTTATTGACAAATTATGTCATGTTTATGTTCTCATAAACTACCATGATAGAGCTGAATGTGACATGAGGATATATGATAGAAATGTCAGAGATTATTTTAAAAGCAATTTCTGTCTGATCATATACCAATTAACAGCTTTCATAACAAATCCCCAAATATGTACTTGGCATATGATCAAAAGGGACATATTTCATTGCTGATATTTGAATATTTTGGACATATTAAGGAAAGTTATGTTACGTACTCAATGGCTATGACTGTGGAAACGTACAATGGCTACAAGTATTGCTCTGGCACTAAGTGACATAATACATCACTCCAAACACATGTTATAGCCCCTGATTATGGAGCTTCTGATAAAAGAGGGGAAAGGTACAAAAAATGTTTTTTTTTCTTAAATTTTAATGAATCTTGCACGATCTCTTATGTATGTTTTTCATAACCAGAAGAGTAGACCCCTAGAACTAGAAAGAACTGAGATAGTTTTGCTAACCCAGAAAAAAGAAAAAGTTAAAGTAGACAGCTTTACTTTACATGCCAACTTTGTGAGGATACAGTGTTGTGAATGTGGTTAACCAGCTTTAGGATATCTTGGAGTTTTTTCTTTTTCTATGGGCAGTTTATATGCAGCAAGAGATGAGACAGACTTTGCTTGATTGAGGTTTTTGATGTTCAGTGGTAAAAAATGGAAGAAGTTTTTATTTTTTCATTCCTCAGAAAGACCTGAAGACACTGTGAGATTTAGTAATGTGTGTGTAGTTGTAATGTCTATGTTTTTGAGATGTCCTATGGGTTTCTATTAAAATATAATAGAATGTAGAGCAATTGTTACTGATCCATAAGGCAGAGAGTCACAGATATCCAACTTGAGTGCAAAAGTATACCATAGGATTTATTAGGGAGGGAAGAAAGAACTTACAAGCAGAGAAGTAGCACACACACAGTCCTATTAACTTCCATCACAAGCTAGGCTGTTTCTATATGAGTCATGGCCTGGGTTCCAGCAGAGGAGGCTTGCCTTAGCCAGCAAGCTGGAGGTGGCACATGTGCTATAGGGAGAGGCTCTCCAAGAGGGAACAGCCCCTCCACCCTCAGCCCACCCCATTGCTTTACATATTTATGTTAGCCTAAGAGGTTAGGGACACTTGAGTAAAAAATATATCGTCAAGGAGTGTCCATATTCGGAACAGCTTAAGGGTTGTGCATACTCAGGGCCCATTGCTTGCCTGCCAGGAGCAATGTAATCAGCCCAAGCTTTTATTTCTGTGGACTGGCTTAGTGCAACTGAGCCAGCTCTTTGCTAAGAAACTTAAGGGAGAAGGAAATAGGCTCCTAGGGCCATCCAGAATCGTCTGTAATCAAATAAAAACTTAGTTTTTCAATGAACATTAACAGTTCTTTTATTTTATCCTACCCGTTTAGGAACTTCACATTATCAATTTTATTTTTATGTTTTAAAAAAATTAATTTTTCTCCTATTATTATTCTAGCTTTCTGGTTTTTTTTTTTTTCCTTTCATAGCCAAACTACTCTGAAGAGTTGGCTATACACACTGCCACTTTCACTCACCCAGCCTATAAATGAAACTAGCTTCTATCATGTCACATCATTGAATCAGTTCTCATTAAGGCCACCAATTACTTCCATAACTCTAAATCCAATGTACATTACTCAGGCTTCAGTTTTTTTTTTTTCTTTTTCTTTTTTTTGGTAAAACACTCTTCTTTTTATTACTTCAGTACCACACTCTTCAGGTTTTCCTCATTCTCCATGGCCACTATATTACAGATTTCTTTAAAAATTTGTTCTTTGTCACCTTACTAGTATACAGTGGAGATCTGCAAGACTTGATTCTATTCCATAATTTCCTCTTCTAGACCCACTCTAGGCAAGGTCGTCCATGCCCATGGCTTTAGTCACTATCTATAGGTTCTTGGCTTCCAAAGGCAGAGCCCCATCCCACAGATCTCTGAGCATCGGAAATGTGTGTCTTCTTGCTAATGGATATTTCTACTTCGATTTTTCATCTTAAAATTTATCCAAGACAAAAAAATATGATTTGCATTCCAACACTGGCTTTCTGGTGCTTTCTAAAACATTGGGTGATAACACAAAACATCCAGTTGGAGCTAACTCCTCCCACATACCTCTTCCATTACCATATCTACTCTCTCAGCCAGTCCTGTCAGTTTTACCATTTAAATATCTCCTAAATTTATACGTGTCTCTCTATCACCACATCCGTCACCCTAGTCTTGCCTAACAATAACATTTCCTTAGATCGTTCCCATAGCTTGACATTATCCCCTTTGTAGAAGCACCTATGTTGTGGCCGTTCTTACATTTTCAAAATCAAATCTTATCATTAAACTTCACACACATTAAAGCTCTTCAGTGACTTTTCATTTTTTGTAGACAGAATTCCTTAACATAGGTGAAGAAGACTTTTGTGGTTGTAACCACGTTTGTCTCTTTAGTCTCCTCTTGTGCCACTTTTCTTGTTGCTCTTTTTCCTCTGGGATCTTGGAATTCATTCTGATTTCTAGAATTATATAACCTGTCCACTTCCCACACCTTCTGCCAACACCAAAGTCTTCTTGTGTTGTGCATATGCTTCCTTTGCTAGAGTAGATGTCAGGTGCTAACAACTGATTTTGAAGGCATTCCTTTAGCTTCAGGGAAGTCTGACGATTTGATCCTTGAGCTAACCTTCAATACAGTGTGAAATCAAGGAATCTTCAGACAAGATTCAGGATCCAAGATAAAATGAGAATCTGACTGAGAATAGTAAGTACAGAAGCAAGCACCTGTACCACATTACCAAAATAATTGATTGAGGAATGAGTAACTGCTATTAATAATATGCAATTGCACTGGAGATGGATTTTCTTCACATATCTCTGAGTGATACAAGACCAGAAAACAGAAACTCCAGAGAGACTCATAGCTTACCGATTCTCTGTCATGAGGTAGTTTACCCAACCAATTCTTATGCCTTGGCACTGTATACACCCCCAGTTCCTGGGGGTTGTGAAGCCTCTGCTATGACTTTGTTATGAACTCTGTGTTCCTCCCTACCCCCTCACCGCTCTTAAAGCAAAATAAATTGGTGTCAGGTAAAATCTATTGTATCTCATGCATTTTGTTATAAACTCCAGCTCAAGAACACAGGTGCTGGGCAAGCAAAATAGATGTGCCACGAGATAAACTCTGCACACTGTACCATCATTCTTAAATATTCCTCTTCACCCTAATCTCATCCCCATTAATATTTCCTCTGCGAAAACCTCTCAAATACCAATTTAATTTACAAGTTCTCACCAACCTTTCCTTCAGATCAAAATGTCTGTCTAAAATTAACATACTTAGTACAACTCTTACAACTTCCTCACCATCCTCATTGACTACAGGAAGTGCGCACCATATCTATTACATCACATCCCCAAGTATCCCCAACCCCAAACCCTATGCCTAGTATATAGAAGAGTTAGTAAGTACTTTCTAAATAAGAGAATATGAAGCAGATGCTGTGATATCATATAAGAGGGGTCTGCTCTAGTCCAATAACTGGGGCTTATTACTACATTCCTGGTTTTGAGGGGACATCAAGTTAGGACCTAAAGTTTGAGTCGTGATTGGGAAAATTAAGAATATTTTATTTCAGGCAGAGGAAATATTTATTAAGGCTGTAATATGGTGTTGGGGGAGCATGTCACATACAAGGAATTTGAAAAAACCTAGTATGGTGAGATTATAGCTAATATGAATGGGAGGCAGGAAGGAATACCGTTAAGCAGTGTCAATGGCCATGTTCGAGATATTGTTATACAACTTAATGGAACTCAAGGAATGTAAAATGGAGATATAGAATTTTTTTTTTTTCAGCTTGGATCCTAATTCTTAGCCTGATTCCTAACCCATATTACTGGCAATTCCTTTTGCATCGTCTTAGAGCCTTGTTTCCATGTCTGTTATTGGTATATGTTACTTTAGGTAAGCTAGCATTTATAAGTGATGAAATCTGAATGGTTTAATACAATGGGACTTTATTATTATTATTATTTTAGTCAATTAGTTGAAATTGGTGTAGCTAATGGGTAGGAATCTGTCCTCTACGTAATTTTTTAGAAATCTAGGATCCTCTCATCTTGTGACTCTTCTACTGACCAGAACTTTGGCCAAAATAGATGTACATTTCTTCCATTTCTATTTCACTGGCAACATCATGGCTACACTTAATACAGGGGGACTGAGAGCTGTCATCTAGCAGTGTATCCAGGAAGAAAGAGATTCTGATCTTAGTAGGGATTTAGCAATCTCTGCCACAGTTTCTCACAAATATCTGTGCAAAAATACTTTCCATAGATAGAAAATACTCATCCTCTCCCCGAAGTACATAGTCTAAAACTGCATTGAGTCTCTGACTCCAGCTTAGTGTCAGGCATCACAGTTTTCTCCATCAAGTCCAATATCGGTCTTGTTGAACTGGTATAAAAGACTGCTCCCATCCTTATATCCCATGCCCCACAATGCTTTCAAATACTCAATGTACAGATGTCAACTGTGGACAGCAAAATAAAATTAAAACTCTTGTTTGGGAAAGGGGAAATTGTGAGACCCAAAGAAGTTGCTGTATGTTAACAATAACAAATGCTTCTGGACAGGTGTTGTAAGGTATCTTTCTTGCCAGGGGTAATTTCCTTGATTATCAATCTGTGCCTGTAATAATTTTCTGAGGGTGTTAGAACCACAGGTTCATGAATCAGGGATATAGGAAATCTGCATGCTTTTCCTGAACACTCCCTTTGAATTGTTACATGAGAAAAAAAATTACTACTGTGTTTGCGACATATTTGGGGGGTCTGTTTGTTACAGGTGCTAGCATTTCATATGGTATTCATATATGTTGCAAAAACAATATCAGTTTGTGACTAAGGCCATGTCGTAGGAAAGAGGAAGCATCTCCTATATGGGAACACTGCAGCCTATCACGAAGAATCAGGAACACTAACACTGTGGCTAATTCTGTTAGCATTTAATACAGATAATATGGGAACTGAAAAAGATTGTAATTTAATTTACTCAAGGATTGCTGTGTGGTTTTTAAAGTGAAAAACAATTACTACTTACAACTAAAATCTTTCTCTCAAAGCCAGTCTGAAGTGAGTTAATAAAGGTGATAAGCATGCATTGATTAATTACTAGTCAATTGGGAGGAAATGATGAATATAGGCCCTGAAACTTACGGTATTCTTAACTTGAAGTTCATATTTATGAGTTTGTGTATTTCTTAATTAAGACGTTAAAAATATTTTTAAGAGCATTTGAAAAAAATTAACTATTTGTATGAAACAAAATTATAGATTGTTAGAAAGTCACATCCAAAAAATTGTTTTTCCTAAATTTGTGCAAATTCTCTTTGTTTGTATATGACACTATAGATGATTTTTGTCCCAGTAGCTCTAGAAAAATAAACTACCAAAACAAACATACATATTTTGGAGACTATTCACTGTCTCAAATCCAACAATAAAAACACAATTATTTTTATCTTATTCCATTTTTCACACAAATTTCTAGACACTTTGAGCTCACTGTTACCTACTTAGGCAACACCTCATTCCCACTAACCTTCTTTGGAATATGTGTGGCTCACTCACTAGAACATTTTTAATATCTGCCTTTCTCTTTCCCCAGTCAGACTATCTGCTGCGTGTCTCATTCCTTCAGAACCCTGCATTTTGTGTGTGTGTGTGTGTATAAAAGGTAATTTGATAGATGTGCAATGTTGATTTTGAGTGACTGTTCATATATTAAAGTGTCTTCTGTGTTTTTATAGGTAATATCTGTCTATCATACAGAGTTTTTCTGAAGACATGGCATTAATTCACAAGAAGAACACTAAAGATAGAAAGGCTATCTTCAGGGACTTCATATTTGTCTTCCTCTCTCATCCACATATTATTTTTTGAGCACCATGTTGTATGTACAAGAGTGAGAAGAGTGTGTATTAATGATTTTAATATTATCTGTCTACCCCCTCCACTCTAGCCAATGTATGTTTTTGCACTTTCCAGAATATGCCATGCTTTCTTATGCCTGAGTCTTTTAGACATATATTTTTCCTAAGTAGATGTGGTTTGCAGTGATCTTATGGTTAATCTTCAACAAATTTTCAATATTGCTTAAAATCATGTCATGATAGTATCTCCCATTCCTGCCTGCTACACATCACATTACCCCCAGCCTCATCCTCTAATATATTGCTTACCAAATTTTATTATATCAGTTTCTGATTCAACCTTCTTACCCTTAAACTATGTAAGTTTATTGAGGGCAGGCATTTATCTTTGTATCGTTTTATAAAGCAGCACTTTCCTTATCTTGATAATCAGGATAAAAAGATGTTTGTGGAACGGGTGAATGAATGAATGCAAGAGTAAATCTGTAGTGGTGGAAAAATTATAATAAAATAGGGCCAGTATATGAATTAATGAGAGGTGACATGTAAATTGTAATGTTTGATCAATCGAAGGTAACTGAATTATGGTAGACTGCCTTTTCTTTTGTCATTATAAAGTGAAATATCCCAAAGGATACTTTAGTTGACATCCATAATCTTTCTGAAATTCACTATGTATCATTAATATTATTTTCTTATGATAAACAGAATTTTTTTGTCTATTATAATAACCCTATTTTTTAAAATTATTTTACCAGTTACATAAGGAAACAAATTGACCTTAGGCCAGTTTCAAGAAACCCCCATTTTAGAATCACTGTTATATACACCAGTTTCTTCCTTTGAATGCTAAAATGAGTCCCAAAGCTTGTCACTGGATAGAATCATGAGACATCACCCACACTTTCATCCCATGTTTTCTCTATCTAGGACAGACACACATCATATATTTTGTCACAAAGCATATATGATATGTCACAAGAAACACCTCAGTCTCACAAGACATTTTCTTCCTGCCTTAACAGTAGTTGTTATCAATAGGCCATTCTACCCTTCTACGAGGCATTTGGCCTTGTACTAGATACCCAAGTGCATACTAAGACCAGTGAATTGAAAAGGGATCATTCCCATTATGTCATACTGGGAAGTAAGTTTGGATACTGTGGTTTGAGGATATCATTCAATGAGTATTTCTGGCAAGAGCAAGACAGGAAAATAAATGCAAATCAAGAATAAGTGTTTTATCACTCTTATAGTGATAAAAAACATTACTAACTATGCCTGCCCCAGGATGGAAGGATCCGGGATAATCAGTCTGCTAAAGACTGGCAGTGTGGAGAGCTCTGGGGTTCTCACTCCGCATTTGGGAACTCAGCAGTAAGTCTAGTGACTCACCTTTTGTCAGGGGATGTTTGTGGGTTTTTTTTGACTATGAATATCTTTAACCACTAGAACACAATTTCTATGAAAACAAGTTTCTTTATTTATATAATATTTTGGGTACTTTCATTGCTGCATTATCAGAGTCTGGATCAGGGTCCGGTAAATAATAACACAGTAAATATTTGTTGAAATTCTATATTAATCCCTGTGTCCATGGATGCTTTGTTTTTAAACCCATTTTTTGGTATCATGAGGCTGGCAGACAAGGCAAATAACAAATATCTTGAGTATGGGTTTCCTAGACCACTTCATTATTTTTAAAAATGTGTGTATGCATATCTATATCATCTATATAATATTGATATATCACCCCGGTACATATCTTTAGGTGAGAATTTACAACAGAAATGAATATTCTCAAAATCTGGGTCATTCCAAAGTGTCCATTGATGGATCCCTTCCCCATATTCCTTATCACCGACATTGTGCACCATTAGCCACTACCCTGAGAAACTATTGATAGCTCTACCCCCATCTTTTTAAATAAGTTAAGGACGATATACAATACTTCCATTTACACTCATTTAATATATTTCTTCCTTTGCTAGTCTGTATAGACTCCAGAATATAAGCTCTATATTTTTTTTTTCTTTTTTCCAATTATCAGGCTATTGGATAGAAGTAAATTCCCAGTGAGATACAGATTGAAGAAGAAACTTCTAGAATAGTTTCTTGCTATTCTTTCATGCAAGAGGGAATTCATCTGATAACTAGAACTGATGTGGTTTCCTCAAACTTAAGGGAAACTTGTTGTCATAGACTAAGTAGGTAGTGACAGCAGGGCAGATTTAAAAATCATGTCTCAACTGTGTGCCTCCTCCCAAGCCTTAATCCAGCTCATGGAAAAGGGAAGGAAAACCCAACTCTTCTGTATAAAAGGAGAGAAAAAATCACAATGTTCTGAAGCAAACAAACAAAAATTTAAGAACATGCAAAAAAATTACATCTCTGGGAACGAATTAACACTGAGATCCCAGATTATGGCCAATGAATAATGGGGTTCCCAGGAATAAATTTGACAGGCAAAGTACTAAGGTCTCATTTGCTTTATGTAACCACCAAAATAAAATAATACACCTTCCAGTTTTGGCAAACAGAAGGCTTCAGATACCATATTAGAGATTCATTTTCCCCACTTTTATATGTTTGAGTCAGTTCTTGATTTAAGGATAGGCAGGTGTTGCCCTACCAAAAAACAAAAAAAAAAAACCACAAAAAAAACCCAAAAAAAACAAATGTGCCTCACTTTTTGTCTTTTGTACAGTTTATACCATCTTCAGTAGCTCAGACAAAATTTCAGCTCATCATTCTGTTTGATAAATAGCTGTAATTTAATTTTACTCTTCTCATATTGAAATTTTTCATCTTCCATTAGAATTTATATTTCCTCCACCCCAACACACATGCTCACACACACACACACACACACACACACACACACACACACACACACACAAATTGTAAAGTCTTAGAAAACTATAACCATGTTTTATTCATTTTTTTCAACTCAGTACCTTTCTATATATACCGAATCTCCACCCAAATTCTCTAGCTTTTTATCTTATCACAAACCACTTCTTCATTTCCAGTTATACTGAATTACTTGAATTGTTTTGAATCCTTTTCTGTTTTCAATTGTATGCCTTTCGCACAGGCATATGGCTTTCAAACTTTCTTTATTCTTTCAATGTCTATATTTCTCATCCTTTGCCTTAGTTTGTGTTTTCTAGGAGCAGATACAAGATGAGGTTTAGGAGAGAACCGGTAGGGAAGTGGGAAAATTGGACAGAGAAGATGTGAGAACAAATAAAGTATGTGTTGTCTAGCAAGTTAATACTGAAGGTACCAGGAGTCGAATCCTGTGGGAACTCTGACAATGTGTAAGATGTGAGCCTCACAGCTGTCCCACAAGAGAACTAATGGCTTGAAGGTATTAATTCACTAAGCTCCAGCAGTCATTGTCTTGTCAGTCACCCATTGGCTTTTAGAAGCTTGTTACCCGAATCATTTTTATTATATCAGAATTATTTATTGCCATATTCATATTTGTCTTTTTTGTTCTATATCACCTTGTGGACAAAAGGTCAGATTTCTGAAAATTAATAATTATACATACTGTGAAAAAATAGAACTCTAGACCTGAAAATGTGAATAGATATTTCTTAATCTTTGGATTTTTTTATAAAAAGCCTTTATAGAAATATTCATAAAGAATATAATGGAAGTTTATATATTCAACCTTATCTTTCTTAGTAATTTTCAAAGCTACTCTGGAAGATTGATTTCAGAACAAAGTAAGCAATTTTAGCAAAGGTGTTATGCAAGTTTATGTTTTATTTTGTTTGGTTCTCAATGAGAGTGGAAAAAACTTCATTATTTTAGTTTTCATTTGCTTTTTACTGTTGTAATGCCAAGTCGTGTACAGTATATCACAGTAAAAGCAAACGTGTTAACCTTATGGTGCCTTTCTCAGTGTTAATGATGATGTTTTTTATTGTTTGTTTTGTAACAAAGCATTATGGAAGCAATGGAAAAAAATAAACCTTGTAAAACATTTTATCACCTATTCATCTTAAACAAAAGTTTCATATATTTGAATATAGTGCAATATTGCAGTACAGAATTATGCAAACTAAAAGGCATTTCTGTCTACAGAAAAACTGATTGTTATTATGGAAGCCGAAGTAAGAAAGCAGATGAAGAAAGTCATCTGTGTTGTATTGCAGCAGTAAGTTTTACAACACTCACAATCTAGTGATGGATATCAGTTCAGTTATGATTATATATATATGTATATATATCATGTATATGTATATATACATATATGTATATGTATACATGTGTGTGTGTATACATATATATTCATTACGTGTAGATTAGCTGTCCCGTGGTGACAATACCATCAATCATAAAGGGTGGAAATAAAACAAAGCTAAAAGTAAGTGACACAAAAAAACTGTAATACTGAATGTTATTCTGCACTAAAAACAATTTTGTAAATTAGTTTGAAAGATATAAACAAGTGTTTGATCAAAAAATAATCTATATAAAATGTAAGATCTAAATGTCAGTTCTATATGCTGAATGTCATTTTGCTCATGTGGACTATGATTATCCTGTTTTGCACTCAGGATTCCATTACTTAATTGTTATAAACCTTTCCTCTCTGAACCTACTGCCAGATGTATTAAATGTAAAAAAAAAAAAGCCCTCTCAAAGGGTTGCTACTGTTGTTCATAGCATGGCTTTTCAAGATGTGCACTGTGGGCCACATGCCTCAGAATCACTCAGGTATGCGCTGACAGACCAAGACAGTGTCTGTATGAGACCTACTGAATGAAAATCAGAAGAGGGCAGGAGAACCAATCTCCCATGGATACCAAGGGATGACTGTGGCCAAGGTTTTTTTGGAGTCAACAGTTATACACAGATTTTTGACCGTGTGGAGATCAGTGCCACTAACCCCTGTGTTGTTCAGGAGTCAACTGTACTGTTTATTTCCTATCTCATTCCCACATGTACTTAAAATATAACATACCTTTCAGTTGAATTTGTGTTTTTAAAATTAATACAAAGAGTAAATGAGAAAAATAACATGTATTATACAGAAATGCATTCTCTAAGTTACTGTGTAGACCCCATATTCAACTTTCTCCCAAAGCTGATAATAATGATGATGATAATAATAAGGACAGAAGGAAACTTTGAAGTGATGGTTACGTTTGTCGCATAGATTATGTGATGGTTTAATGGGTGTATATACTTACCTCCACACTCATCAAGTTATATTTATTAATATGTACAGTTTTTTGTATGTCAATCATACCTCAATAAATGTTTTTTTAAAAAGGCAATTAATGTACAAATAAATTAATAACAGACCAGGAAAAGAAATGAGATAATAACATATATATGTATGTATACATATATGTGTGTGTGTGTTTGTATATAAATGTGTGTGTGTGTGTGTGTGTGTGTGTGTATAATTTTTGCTCCAAAGTTGGATCATCTGACACAGTTCGTATATCTTAACATACAAAAATTAACAGCATGCAGTTCACAGGCAGAGGATAGGTAACCAGCTTCCATGATCTCTGTCACCCTCAGAGATTCTTAGGTTGGATGCCACACCTACTGGGTCCTACAATAACCTATTGTAACACACTCTGTTGTAACATACTCTCCAACCAACATTTTAGTTTTCTGTCAGTTGTCATCGCCATTGAAATATAAACTCCCAGAGAACAAGCAATGATGCTACTTATCTTGATGTCTCTAGCACCACTTTATCAGAGTACTGAAGTGCTTGTTGAATGTCGTGAGCAGCAGAACATTCTCTATACAAAACTGGGGCTACTTTTCTTTCACCTCTTGTTTGGGAGAAATAACTTGTGTCCTAGGTTGCACTCATTAGTGACAAACCACCCCCCCCCCCCCTTTTTTTTTTTTTTTCTCTCTTTTTTTTTTTTTGCCAAGAGATTTATTTTATCCTTATGCAAGTTGAACTCCTGGCAAGTTATTCTGGTAAGAACTCACAATTTAGATACATAGATTACTTTCCCCCTGGAACTTTCCTTAAGTTAACACCATGTAATAGCTAATGGGAACTTTGATAATATAATCAGTTATACTGTGGATAATATGAAGCTCAAATTGTCTTGCTGAATAGTAAAGGTGAACCATTGCACGGGCTTTTAAAAGATGTCATAGCTTAGATTAAAATACCATAAATTCATTATATAAATATCTGTTTTGGCCAAGAACATTTAATTTTGATTACATAAATTTTATATCAATGGTAACTAGATAAATGTGATACTGTATGAATTAGTAAAAAATTTTAAAAATCACCAGAAAATTAAAGCAGGTAAAGGTTTGTTGCAAAGAGAGCAGGAAAAAGTAACCCAGGTGGCAGTAAGGTTCATGTCTCCAGATGCCCTGAACCTGAGAATATCTTAGGACATTTAGACTTATAAACCTTGGATTATAAAAATTTCGATTTTGTGTTTTGTAGAGTTGAGTTTTCATAGAAATATGAAGTTGGTTTGTTTTTGTTCTTTTTTGGTGTTTTTTTATTTGTTTGATTTTTTTTTTGGTAAATATTTTTTTCTCTGTTGTTAGAATCCCATACTTTCTTAGTAGTTTAAGGACGTGAATCACTTTCATTACCAAAGTTAATGGGGCCCCTTTCTCTGAATACTTTTCAGCTCAGGAATATTTTATGTTATAGATATTAACTGTTCCTCTGTTTATACTTATTTGTTTAATCAGAAATAATATTTCACTTGGATGGGCTCTTTAATTTCTGTCATCCAGATATATTTTTTTCTCATAATTTTTATATCCATGTCTTTACCTTGGGTTATTTGAATGCTGGTATTTCTCAAGTATAAGCTATGCATTCATGGTTTTCTGCACTATCAAGTTTGCTTTATAAATGTGTATCTTCTTATAGGACTTAATTTTTTTTTCCCCCCTCCATTATTTCTTTATCTGAACTGGTCATTTCCCCGCTGAAGCCGGTTATTACTGTTTAGCTTTTTGTTTGTTTGTTCATTTAGTTTTTCTTTTCATATTTTGTAAATTTACTTTTCTTAAAAAAAATTATTGAGGCGACATTAGTTAACAAAATCAAATAAATTTCAAGCGTACAATTCAGTAAAATGTCATTAGTGTACTGCATTGTGTTCACCACCCAAAGTTAAATTTCCTTCTGTCACCAAATCTTTCACCTGTTTTATACCTATCTACATCTCTGCTCCCGCCTTCCCTCTAGTAACCACTAATTCATTGCCATGTCTATGAGTCTCTGCTTGTTTGTCCTGTTCGTTTGTTGCTTTCAATTTTATATCTCAATATGAGTGAAATAAATCATGGTTCTCACCTTTTTCTGTCTGACTTGTTTAGCTTAGCATGATAATCTCAAGACCCATCCACGTTATTGCAAATGGCAATATTTCATCTTTTTTTATGTCTGAGTAATATTTCATTGTATATATGTTCCACAACTTCTTTATCCCATCATCTGTTATAGGGCACTTCAGTTGCTTCCATGCCCTGGCTGCTGTGAATAATGCTGCTATGAACATAGTGGGGACATAAATCTTTGTGAATACATATTTTCAGGTTGTTTTTTGGTAAATACCCCAAAGAGGGATTACTGGGTCATTCTTAGTTTTTTGAGGAACCTCCATACTGTTTCCCATAGTGGCTGTACCAGTTTGCCTCCCTACCAGCAGCGTACGAGGGTTCCTTTTTCCCCACAACCTCTCCAACACTTATTACTTATCCTGTTCATGATAGCCATTCTAAGATGTGTGAAGTTTAGTTGTTTTTTTTTTTAATCTCACTATTTGCTCTGTTTATTTTTAACTCTTTCTTTTCTTTAAGGAAAGTTATGAGTTCTGATCTAGTGTGATTAGTGAATAATATAATTATTTTCAGCAACTTTCCTTTGTTGTGCTGTGGAAATTTTTTACAAGACTGTGTTTTTTCCTTTCATTTTACTTGACTTGATAATGTATTTTCTATCCAACCATACAGGAGAAGATTTGTATGTTGCCCTTATCCCATTCCCTGTTCTTGTTATACATCCAGGTATTTACTCAACTATAAAGAACTTGGGAGCCTGTGAAGAGCCTTAAGTGAGACTCCTAGTGAATGAGGCAGGAAGCCTTCTGTTTTCATGGCACGTTCTCTGACCAGGAGAAGGATCCTGACTGTTCGTAGGAAGCAGAGATGGTATGTAACTTTAAAAGTTAATAGTTCTACCAATTACACCAAACAGCACAATTTACAATCACCTGCTGTGTGCCAGATGCAATACTTAGATTGACTGACCCAATTAATGACCCTGAATATAAGGTATTATTATTATTATTGAATGTTTCACATGAGAAGAATGGAGATAGACTTAAATTGATCTATTCATTATGTTGAGTTTTGATGGAAGAAAAAATATAGATAGTCAATATTGGAAAAACAAAGGCTTTCAAACAAACAAACATGGGGTCAAATGCTATAGCTATATGGCTTTCAGTATCTATTTAAAAATACTCATATGAGAAAAATGCAAATTAAAATGTGTTATTATAAAAACTAAATATTTCCAGATTGGGTGATATGTCTGTAAAACTTAATCTGAAGCAGTATTTAATGAATCTTCAAGACGATCGACTGTATAGTTTTATTTCTCTAACATTGTCCAAAGTAAGTAAACATTTATATTGCAAAACTACTTTTCTGTTAAACTATTGCTATTAGAAAAAGAAAGTAAACTTCTTTTATTTTTTTGCTCTTTTACCTAATAAATTTGAAATTTCAGTCTTCCATATACAAATGCCTTTGGAGTTTCAGTTTATCTTGCATAGCATGAGAAAATGTGCTATATATTTCTGTTTGATAATGTTTGCTCTTTGTATGTAAGCTTCTTTAAAATAGGTAAGGACAGTTAAATGGATCAGGATTATGTTGTAATTAGTAAAATTTAATATTTTTTTGACTAAATCACAGTATGACTTTCCTCAACTTACTTTCATCAAAGTAAGTCATTATTCAAGAACATATAATTAGCTTGTTTTAATCTTATCATTTTCAGATATCTGCTAAAGTAATTAGCTTTCTCTTTTCTTCTTTATGATTAGAGAATTGCTAAAGGATCAATGAATGATACATCATTTTCTGTTCTACACTACCAACTACTTTGACTCTCAGTGTAAATATATTGATTTTTCTTATTAGTATATTATCACCAGTTACTCACAGCATGGTGTTTATTGATTAGTAAGAGAAATATAGATTTATTTGTGAACAGTTATCCTTTTAAGTTTCTTGCCTAGAACATGTGTGATTGTATTGTACCTACTAATGACATGTATAACTTAAGAATAGAGTTTATATCTCATTCTCAAGGTTTATATATTTTTTCTATTGAGATATATCATAAACTCAAAGTTAGCCAAAAAAACAATAAAATTTCTTATGTAAATTACAAAGTTAGGAAAAGTTCAATTTTTCTGGCTTTTACTCTTAATAAACTGATTTTATTTCTTATGATCAACAAATACAAAGCAGGTACATGAACACCTCTTTATAATTTTGGTTATTGCAATATTATATTAAATAGAAATAAAGTAAACATAAGTTGATATTAAGAAGTGATGTACTTTTGATTATTTGTATATTAGCCATATTCACCAACTGGATTGAAACTTTCTGAACATCAAAGAATGAAAGAGAAGGAAATATTATTTAGTAACACAAAATTATATATGCCATTTTGTTAGACATTCTCATATGTCATTATATTTTAGTCATTTCCTTTTTTGTTCAGTAAAAATTCAAATGCTTACTATGTGCCCGGAATTCTAGGATTCTAGGACACACTGGAGAGCAACGTAATATCTATACCTTAGTGAACCTTGCATTCTAATATGAAAGGTATCAAGAAATGAATAATTCAAGTAGAGTTCACTTCTAGTCAGATCAAGAAAATTGGATGAGAATTTTTTTTTTTTTTTTTAAGGACAGGCATATTTTAGGTAGAATAATCAGAGAACATTTTCCTGTGGAGATGAACTAGAACAGAGAAAAGAGAGAAAAGATTGAAATAAGAAAAGTAACTAGGCAAAAATCTAAGGGAATGAAGTTCTAGAACTGGAGTACAGGAAGCCCAGATGACTTGGCTAAAGTACACTCAGTGGGAGAAATAGCAACAAGGCCAAGTAAAATGTCACTCCTACTTTTTTTTCCTTTTATTGATTTGTTTCTATTTATTTATTTATTTATCTATCAGAGTTTCTATGTTGATATCTTCAAATTTATCAACATTTTTCTTTATGTGTTTTGCTTTTTGCGGGGGGAGGGTGTGTCGATAGTACTTAAAAAGGCATCCCTCAACCCAAGGTTATACATATCTTCTACTCTCAATTTTCTAAAACATTTATTCTTTTGTTTTTTTAACCTTTCATTTTTAAACGTTTAGAATTTATTACCGAGAGAAACATGAGATAAAGTTTGAAGTGATTATTTATTTTTTTAATTAAATATCCAATTAATCCAACATCATTCATTGTACAATCTTTCACATCTAGCTTGAAATAATACCTTTGTCATATACCAAATTCCCACTCATACATCAGTGTTTATGCTGTTATGTTTCTTATTTGGTCAATGTCTATTCTTACATAATTATCATATTTTAAATACCATATATTTTTAATATGTATGAAATATGGTAGAAATTTGGTTTTATTTTATTTTAAATTACTTATTTATTTTTTTTCAAATTACTTTTAGATTTAATTTTGAGAGTCATGCTGCCAATTTATATATGTTAAAAAAAAACCTATATTTAGACTGGGATGAAGTTAACTTAATAGTTAACTTAATATTTTAATTAGTCAAGAATTCCCACTAACATTATTTTGAATTTTCTTAATCTACAATTACAGCTTATTTTACCATTAATTGAATCTTCTTTGCTTGTCCGTCATTAAAGATGCATAGTTTTTGCCATAGAAGTCTTAGACTTTTCTTATTTGGTTTATTTTTAGGTATTTTATCGATCTTATTCTTGTCATGCATGGGATATGTTTATCCAATTGGCTATTTGTTATGTAATTCTTTTGCTATTTTTAATAGATTCAAGGGAGGAGAAGAAAGCAAAATGTCTTATTTTACTATTTGATTCTTTCATTTTCATTTAAATGTGAATTTTAAAAACATTAAACTTTCATTGAGCAACATAATTGTAGAGATATATAATTTAAAATTCATATTGCTCCAATAAGCTGCAGAGACTGTAATTCAATATTGAAGGCAGTTTATAGCTTCAGAAGACTGTGTTGATGGAATGAAGTTCATATATTAGGAATGTTAACATTAGGTCTCTATATATTTTCTATATTATGTTTTATTGAATTTACTAAGAAGAATAAGTTCCTTGTAAGTAGCTTTGAGGGCCAATGTGCTGTATATTCTCTTACATACATCATTACTTATTGTATTGATCTTGAATAGGATTTTTATTTCTCCTGCTATTTAAATCCATTATTATCGATGGTAATGTAAAATAGAATTGGAAGGACCATTGAATGAACAAATGCAGATGTACTCAGGCATTGCTGAGCATAGGACGATTTTTTTTTTTTTTACATTTAGATTACTAGAAAAAATGTAACTGGTGTGCATATGTCTCAACATAGTTAACTTTCATGGGCTTGGTACCCTCAGGATTTCTTCAGAGCTAGTGTTACCAGTTAATAATTTTGGGCTAAGTAACAATGTTAACTCTTAGTTCTTCATTTGTCTGAAGTAATTTTGAAAGAAAAAAATCTACATTCTATTATGCAACAGTAGGGCACTAATTGATATCACTGATTCAGTGAATGACTTTATCTCTGTTTTATGTGATTAACAGCATCTTCTAGAAAGTCCTAACTTCTATATAGGAGAGTACTCTTCTGTATCTCCCACTCTCTCTGACCATTCCTTATCTCTTTCCAACTACAACTGCCTTGATGTTCCCGCTCATAAGTGTAATCATTTCTCATTTTTTTTTTTTTTTGGTACCATTTCAGAGTTCAGGCTCTAGAGCCAGACTCTATGTTTCGCTCTAGATCCAAACACTTCTCAATTCTGTGAACTTGGGCAATTGAGTTGAATACTCTGTACCAGTTCCCTAATTTTTAAATGACAGTGAAATAGCAATTGCCTCATTGTCATATTTCTATCATTAAATATGTTATTTTTCATATACTGACAAGTACAGTGTCTGACATTTTAAGCAATATTATTATTATTATTATTATTATTATTATTATTATTATTATTTCTGAACATATTCCCTCCCCTTTGGGCTCTTACTTTCTATACTGGTTTAATTTTTATTATCACAGATAACTCCATCAAATGAAAAGATGATTTTATAGGTTTTATAAACTTAATATTTAATGATTTAGTGAAATGAAAAGTCCAGGTCTAAACCAGATGCCAAAATATGGTCCTAGAAATTTTACCTGCTGGAATTTCCATTTGGTTATGTAAATTCCATATCATTATTTTACATCTTCAAATCAGTTCCCCTCATATTTTCCTACTTTAGACTACTATTTCTACTCTTCTCCTAGTTACCAGGTTTTAAATCTTTGATCACTTTTGAGTCCCCTATTTCTATTGTTTTCCCATCTCCATAACTATTCTGTTAATAGAAATGTTTACATTTACTGTATTTCTGATGATCCATTACAGTCGCCACCTCAGATCTCCAGTTACTTTAGCCTAATATAACTTATTTGATATCCTTGTCTCTACTAATTCCAAATACAATCCATCTGGGCTTCTATTGTAAATTAACTTCCCTAAGGGAAAGCTTGAGTCAAGCCTGTCCATTCTTACAAAGCTTGAATGGCTTCACACTCTCCCAGATCTTTAGCCTGGCATTCATGGTCCTCTGTGACTTCGCCTAACCTATCTTTTTTTTTAGTCTGAGTAGTTCAGTCACTTTTCCAGGGTCCCTGTGTGTCACAATCAATTATTTATCCATCATGGTTAATATCACTTTTTTATTTTTCCTATTTTTTTCGTACTTTTGCATTATTTTGACTCTGTTGACATTTTTTTATGATGTATAAAATGCCTTTTCACTACATTCCAACTTTTCTGACCTTTGAGGAAATTTGTGTTATGTGGCTTCCTGTCCACTATTATAATTTCATCATAACACTTAGATGTGCCATGGAAAGACTCTTTTTCCAGTTTCTGACCATGAAAGTTGAATGAAGCTCATTCTGTGTTTTGTTAAGGAGTTGGTACAAATCCTAAGCATGCTTAATCCATCAATCACATTCATTTTTTGAAAGTGATTGGTTCAGGTATGGACACATGCCTCAATGAGAGCTAAGCCTGTATATTTTCTGAAGGAAAGAGATGCACTTAATTTTCTGATCTACTGTGGACCAACACATGGATGAGCCTCTTTGAAAGTTCAGTCAACATAGAGGAAGGAGAAACAAGCTATGGAGAGTGAGGAAAAAGAGGTAGAAGGGGAGGGAGGAGGAGAAGGGGCAGTAGGAAGAGAAAAAGAGGAAAGAGGAAGAGAATATATAACATCTCTTAATTCCCCAAATCTATGGATTTTCATTTATTAAAGAAAATGAACACCTCTCTTTACTTGAAATGATGAGTCACTTGAATTTGTTAAACAAAAATGAAATAAAGAGGGAAATTCTGTTTACATAACAGATGTTAAAATGCTTAATAACCAGTATAGTAGGGTCTCAATTTTTTTAATGTTTATTTATTTTTCAATTACAGTTGGAATGCAATATTATATTAGTTTCAGGTACAACATAGTGATTAGACATTTATATAACATGAGATGATCACCCCAATAAATGTGGTATGCATTTGACAGTATGCATAGTTATTACAAAATTATCAGTTATATTCCTTATGCTATACTTTACATCTCCATGACTATTTTGTAAATACCCATTTGTACTTCTTAGTCCCCTCCCCTTTTTCACTCCCTCACCCTTCCTCCCATCTGGCAACCATAGAAATGTTCTGTATCTATGAGTTCCTTTGTTTTGTTAATTTGTTCTTTAGATTCCACATGTAAGTGAGATAATATGATTTATTCCACCCAGCACAGTAACTTACAGGTCCATCCATGTTGTTGAAGATGACAAGATTACATTCTTTTTTTATGGCCGAGTATATCCCCTCTGTATATGTACCATCTCTTCTTTATCCATCCATTCACAGACATCCAGGTTGCCTCCATATCTTAGCTATTGTAAATAATACTACAATGAACATATGGATTCACATAGCCCTTTGACATGGTGTTTTGGGTTTGTTTGGATAAATACTCAGAAGTGAGATCACAGGGTCCTTTGTCTCTTATTATAGCCTTTGTTTTAAAGTCTGTTTTGTTTGGTCTGAGTATTGCTACTCTAGCTTTTTTATTTTATTTTTTTTGCATTTTCATGAAACACCTTTTTTTATCCTTTTACTTTCAGTCTGTGTGTATCTTTCGGTCTGAAGTGAGTCTCTTATAGGTAGCATATTTAATGGGCTTGTTTTCTCATCCATTCAGCCACCCTATCTTTTGATTGGAGCATTTAATTCATTTGCATTTAAAGTATTTGTTGGTAGATACATAGTTATTACCATTTTATTATTCATATTTTTAATCTGTTTTTCCTTAAAGAAGGACCTCTAACATTTTTTTATAGTACTGGTTTGGTGGTGATGAACAGCTTTAACCTTTTTTTTTCTGGGAAGTTCTTTATCTGTCCTTCGATTCTAAATGAAAGCTTTGCTAGGTAGAGTAATCTTGGTTGTAGGTCCCTGCTGTTCATCACTTTCAATATTTCATGCCAATCCCTTAAGTCCTGCAGAATTTCTGTTGAGAAATGAGCTGACAGTCTAATGAGAGGTCCCTTGTAGGTAACCAGCTGCTTTTCTCTTGATGCTTTTAAGATTCTCTCTTTTTCTTTAAATTGGCATTTTTATTATGGTATGTCTTGGTGTAGGCCTATTTGGCTTCATCTTGTTTGCGACTCTCTGTGCTTCCTGGGCATGTACGTCTATTTCCTTTGCCAGATTAGGGAAGTTTCGCTCATTTTTTTCAAATAGATTTTCAATTCTGTGGTCTCTCTCTTCTCCTTCTGGTACCCTTATGATACGATTGTTGTTACTCTTAATGTTGTCCCAGAGGCCCCTTAAACTATCCTCATTTATTGGATTTTTTATTCTTGTTGTTCTGATTGGGTATTTTTTGCTACCTTATTTTCTAAATTGCTAATTCGATCCTCTACTTTGTGTAATCTACTGTTCATTCCCTCTAATGTATTCTTCATTTCAGTTGCTTTTTTCTTTATTTCTTTTTTTATGTTTTCTATTCCATTTTTATGTTTTCTGTCTCTTTGTTCAAGTTCTTACTGAGTTTATCTGCTCTTACTCCAAGTTCGTTGAGTATCCTTATAATCAGTGTTTTGAACTCTGAATCTGGTAAGTTGCTTGTCTCCATTTTATTTAGTTCTTTTTCTGGAACTGTTCTGTCTTTTGTTTATTTATTTATTTTTATTTTTTATTTGGGACATGTTTCTTTGTCTCTACATTTTGGCTGCCTTTCTGTGTTTATTTCTATGTATTAGGTAGGGCTGCTATATTTCCTGGGATTCGTAGAGTAGCCTTATGTAGTAGGTGTCCTGTGAAGCCTGCTGGCACACTCTCCATGGTCACCTGATCTGGATGCTCCAGGTGTGCTCCACCTGTCCTTTGTGTAGGTTGTGTTTGCACTCCTGTTGCAGTGTAGTAGCCTTGGTTGCTGTTTTCCCATCAATGGAAGGGATTCACCCTTGGATGATTGGTTGTAAGGACTGGCCATGACTACAGTGGAGGAGCTGTTGTGCAGGGGCTGACCCTATGGAGCAGGATTCACTTTAGGAGGGTTCTGGTGCATGCTCAGTCTGCCCTTTGGGTGTGCTTTCCTTAGATGTGGCCCTGGGTGGTGCTCCTGCTTGGGTATGCCAGCCCCCTGGGCCTCCTGTGAGAGGCACCACCACAGGCCCACTTTAGTCGTGGCCTGTGCCCTGCCCAAGGCCACCTGGCATGAGCCATCAAGTAACCCACAGATTGCTGCCATCCTCACTGGACTTGGTGGTGCCTCAAAAGGCCAAGCTGTGAATTGAGGCTGGCCACTCCTAGTGCTGAGCTTGAGGCTGCTTAGCAAGAGGTACGGGGCATACCGAGGCCAGGTGCTGCATGTTTGGGGTTTGCAAACCTTTTAGAGATTTTAGGAAAGTTTGCAGTATGAGCCAAGATAGGCTGTTTGTATGGAAAAGCTACAGGAAGTGGCTTGGGCTGGCCCTTAATTTGGGTGGGGCAGGATCTTAGGGAACCACCAGGACAGGACTAATGGTGTTAGCCAGGTTGATGGAGACTCAGATATGTTAGCCACCTGAGTCTGCACACTGGATGAGGAGGCAGAGCTCAACAAATGGACAGTGGCCTCTGCTGGCACTTCTGTGTTGGAGGAAACTGCCCCTTTAGCCCTCATCCCAATGCCACACAATTCAGCTTCTCTCTGTATGTCCCTGGTGCCTTTCGAGCTGCTGCCCCAGCACTGGAGCTCAGAATGAATGAGTCTGTCAGCGAGTAAATCTGTGTGTGGGTCCTTTAAATTGAGTGCCTGGGACTCCCACAGTTCTTCGTCCCACTCAGCCACGATCTTCACTGATTTGCATACCCAGAAGTTGTGGGGACTTCTCTTCCCAGTGGTACCATGGGCTGGGGAGTCTGGTGTGGGACCAGGACCCCTCGCTCCTCCTGGGGTACCTCTGTAGCCAAGATATTCCTCCCAGTTCTCAACCGCCACATATGGTTGTGGGACCAGCTCATTTAGCATTTCCGCCCCTCCTACTCATCTTAAGGTGGTTTCTTCTCAGTTTCCTTAGTTGTAGGACTTTTGATCAGCTAGACTTCAGATGATTCTCAATGAGAATTGTTCTATAATTCAGTTCTAACGTTCATGTCTTCTTGACAGGAGGCAAGCACTGTGTTTTCCTACTCTGCCATCTTCAGCAGAAATCCTATAGGCTCTCATTTTTAAATTAAAATAAACTTTTATAAGTTTTTAAAAGGTTAAAAATTCATATTAAAACATACATTTCAGGATTATTTTTTTCTTTCTAATACCATATATAGTTATTTGTATAAAATAAATACTTTAACAGTATCTCCTTTTATTATCCCGCACGTTTACAATTTTTGCTTATTATTGATGTAAAGTGCTTTTTAAGTGTGTATTCTGTATAATTTATGTGACTCTAATTTATCTGAGGATTTAGCAATTTAAACTTATTGTAGGCCACTTCTTTTTTTAAAACAGCAAATATAAAGGTTGTGGAAAAGACTAAGCTAATAATTAATTTTAGTGTGTAAGACAGGGAAGAAGGAACTATATGAAAAGGACATGTGCTTAGTCTCTGATGATCAGCATTACCAAATAATGTGTTTCTGTATTTCTATTTCTTAGGCAGCTCATTCTGTTTATGATAAGGCTGTGTCACTTTTGGGGGGATGTGACTTTATCTTACTGTGTTGGGAACTTTTGTTCCACTCTTTTCTTTCAACAAATCTTTTTTGTGCTGGACAATAAAGTCCATTTTCTAATAAAGCAGATAGGAGACTGGCCTGTGAGGTTGGTTCTTTGTCTTTGGCTGTGTCAATCCAGACAATTAAGATGAAAAGCACATTTACATGAAAGTAGAAAATTGAGATTACAGAAAGCAGTGTTAGCTTTTGTTATCTTAGTAATATTCTAAATTTTCTTTGCTCTACTTGTCAAGAATAGACTGAGTTCAAGGAACTTTTTTCACAAAAGTCAGTTCACCTGAAAGTGAGGTCGATTTATTTAAGAGACAGGCAGAGCATAACTGATGAGGCCTGTAGCCCTGCTATTTTGTATGCTCGCATGATTTTGTAGGGTTTCTTCCATATAAGAGGCTGTTTTTTCTGTATGTTTGAAATGTTTGGGGTCAGAAAAAGCAGCAGGGGATGTGGGAGAGAAAGAAAATTATTGAAAAAAATGTATAATCCCAAAGGAATTATTGCTCCTGGATTGTTGCCAAACTAATTTCCGTTTGTCTTATTTGTTGTACAGGGTCTGTGCTTTCATTATGAAATGATTCTGCAGTGGGATATTTTAAGTATAGATATTATTTATTTTTAAAGGGTAAATATATATATGTACATATATAAGCATGCACACATATATATGCACATATATGCATATACATATATGTGATTGCACATATACACATATAACACAGCTTTTCCGTGTTTCTGTATGTGTATGTACACATACACACATACATGTATGAATATGTATTCCTCTCTGTCTGTGTATATATACACACACATACATCCCTGTCTATAGTATTCAAAACTATATGCATTACTATATTTCCTAAAAAAAATAGTATTATATGACATTTTCTTTACTAAAACTGATGTAGCAAAGACCTGGAACGCCAAGTCAGTTTCAAATCATGTTTTCATTCTAAATGATTGTTAGTTTCCTGAAGCCTTCAATTGAGAGATTGTGAGGCCTTGTTTGGATAAAGTGGGACAGAACTGTGATCAGTACTCAGTATCTGAAAGATTTATAGCTGGCTACATGCCTTCCATTGCCTGTCTAGAGAGGCAGGCATTTAGAATTGTTAATATCTTCATATTTTTAAAATGATTTTGATTTTACTCAACACTTAGCCTAATTTTACGTTGCATATTCAATTCTTTATAGACTATTTATACTTTCACAAGTGTTCTCATAGGTATTTAATGTCTATGACTTTCAAATCTAGAATCATCATCCTTCTATCCTTTCATTCTAAACATATTTGAATTCAAATGTTAAACCAGTATGCCTCTAAGTAATCAACTCATAAACCTATATCATCATACTTGACTCCTCCCACTCCATGAGTCTCCCACCATGTTAATTACTGAGGCACATCAATGTAACTTCTAAATAAAGATCCACAGATGTGTGGATGCCACCTTATTGGACTCAGGTCACTCATCAATCAACATGTGACTCCATCAGTAATGGTTTACATTTCAAATAAAATTTATTTGTCATTTGGATTCTAGATATTTATCAACTGTATCTATACATTTCTAACTAAACTCCCACTGTCCCATCCAGGCCATCTGTACCAGAATTGTGGTAGCATCTTTCTCACTGATTTCCTTGGCTTCACTCCCATTGTCTCTCTAAGTTAATCTCCAGAAAGCCACTAGATTGACCTTTATAAATCCAAGCCTTAAAACGATACTCCCTTTCCGAGAGAACTTCACCATATCTTCATTGTCTTCAAATACAGAGGAACTCCTTAATGCTCTCATGAAAACAGCCATGGTCTGACCCCTACCTACCTCTTCATTCCCATGTCAACCTTCTGCCTCACTCTTATTCCTTCACTCTACATGCTCCACAGTATTTGTCATCTGAGTTTTGGTTGTGCCACCTGCTTGTCTAAAATTAGTAATTTGTTCATTCAAAACCGTATATTGAAGACCTTCTATGTATTGGGCATGATATAAGACGTTAGGAATGCCTACTCTTCTCTCATCCTCCAAAATTTTGCTTAGTAAATGCTAACTTTTCTAACATCACTTCACCAAGGGAGGCTCTCCTAATTTTTGTCTTCTCTCTGCCAGTCTGGGTAATGTAACTATTGGCTATGCTCCCTTTGTATCATAAACATCTTTTTCTTTGTGTAACTGGCATTTTGTTATTTAATACTGACTATTTTACCAATAGAACATATATTGAAATACAGAGGATGCTCAAAATTTTCTTTCTGAAATATGTGATTTCTAATATTATATATAGAGTATAAAACACTTGATAATATACATATATCATACATAGAAATAGTGTGATGTTATAATAGTAATTGGAAACAAACCTTAGTTTTACCTATTACCTCTGCAGCATTGGGCAAGTTATTTGAATTCATGGTGCTTCTATTTCATCATTCTTAAAAATCACTGAAAGACATTGCTATGTAAACATAACAGACAATAAAATAATGACATATGATTGAGTCCTCTTTCAAATTTAATGCATGTAAACTGAGGCAAGTGAATTCATCTCTCTGAATTATAGCATGTTCATATATCAAATATGGTAATAATATAAACCATGCATGTAGTGCTCCTGTCAGTAAATAATAATGTAATGAACATAAAACTATTCTGTGAATTGTAAAGCATTACAGATATATAATATTACCAGATATTTTGGTTTAATATCTCAGCGGTAGTTATAGTGGCAGCATTATTGGTGTCCTGTTCAGCTCCCCGGGGCATCAGATAGCCAGTGTAGCGTGCCCCAGCTGCTGTTAGTGTTGGCTGTTAATAGCAGCCTTGACTTGTCCCTGTCTCTGCAAGTTTGCCTCAGGCTGAACAAGAACAGTTCCTCATGGTCGCTGAGACACCATCCCTCGCCCCAGTCTGCATGCAATAGCTGATGGACAAAGGGGTGCAAAATATAAGATGTCCTCAAGGTGAAGCTACCTGTGAGATACAGTTTACACGAAGAGATCCTACTGTGCTCAGCTCCTTAACCTGCTGTGTCGTGCTCCCTTCATGCCTTTTCTCTTAAGAGCGTGCCCTGAACATGTCCTTACCTGTTATCTCTAGGTCTACTTCTGAGGACCTCAGCCTAACACAGCATTTTATGTGAATTAGCATCCCTTATTCTCCTCTCTTTTCTCCTAAGCCTCATAACCTTCTTATTGAAAGGGTAGTGAAACAACTTTGGAGAGATCAGAAGATTTTGGAATATGTAAAAAGCAATTTGGAAAAACGTATCAGTGCTCTCACCTAAAACTTTCAGCCCTTCAGAAGACATTGAAAAAATGATGAAAAAGTAAAACTACATCTGGATCAGAAGACATATACAGAGAACTCGCATGCTTGTATTTTGGAAAAAAATTCATCTTTAGTGGATCTTTTAATATTTATGTGAAAAAGCAAAAGACTTTTCATGTGAAAGACAGTCTTCCAGATTCTGTTTCTTGATCTACTTGTATTGCTTTGCCCAATCCTTTTGGTTATTTTTAGTTAAAGATTAAAATAGGTAAGTTCTGCCTACTTAAACAATTCAGAGTATCTAAAGAGCTCCACAGATACGCAGAGAACAAAATAGCAAAAGAAAAATCATGAAAAAAATATAAGTACATGAAAAGAAGGCAAGCAAAATATAAACACATGAAAAAATTATTCACTCTATAAGTTAATTCCAAAATATTTAAATGCACCTTTCAACATTAGCAAACAACTAATCCCATTATCATAATTTATTAACCAGACCTTTTGTTCTACGTAGTAATACACTGCAGTTTCCGTGCTGTGTGTTTTTTATCCAGTGACCTAATTTGCTTAAAAGGAAACTCTTAAAACTCCCTTGTTGTAATGAATAAAATGTTAATGAAGAACTACAGAGAAATCCCCTTTGCATTAGTTCCATATTCCCAGGAACATCATCATAAATTTGTTTGTCTGGTTCTGACAATGGTTGTGATGTTCCAGCTGCGCAGAAGCATAGTAATGCTAAATGGTTCTGATGGAAAAGTTAAAGATGTTCAAGGCACTATCATCTGGGATGGACTGTGGGAAGTTATCTTTTGGAGAGAGTATTTGATGGATTTGGCTCTCATCCAGTTTTTTTTAACATTTATTATTTGCATTGATAACTACATTACTAGAGCTTTTTCAGAAAATTGCAAGTGGAAACTATTTGAGCAGATAAATTTTCAGCAGAAAATGTAATTTTTAAAATTGGTGCTGTTTTCCCCTCCAAATTAGTATAGCCCTCAGTAATTTCTTAATCATGTTGGTATAAATATAAAATTTAAAGAATTTAAACCATTAAAATGTTTTTAAATTATTTTTGCTTTTACTACCCAGATTATAGCTAATGTTACTATTTCTGTGTCTAGACCTTGTTCTGCATGATGAATGTACAATTAATAATTTAAACAGAAATTTGTTAATATTGATAGCTAAAATAAACTGCTATGTATATGTTTCAATTTAAATGTTAACAAGTTTGTGTCACTGGTAAAATTTCTAAATGCAGGTGGAAAAAATTGAAACGAGTGTCTAAATTGTTAAATACTCATCTTTACTGTATCAAAATCTAAAAAAAAAAAAAGAAACCATGTATTTCCTATCATGTTACAGAAAATGTTTGATTTGGGAAATATGAAGGTCATAATGTGCTGATATCAATTTTAATTTATCTAAAAAGTTATAAGCTGAATGATAAGCAAGTGGCTACATTTTTACTCCCAAAAATATATTCGACCTGTGTTTATACATTTGAAAATAAAAAGAAAAACTCAACATCAAACTAAAATAGCAACTAAGGAAACAGAAGCTGTACCTCAGATTGGAGACTATCTACATAACTAATCTCCTTTGCCATATCCCTGGGGTTATTAATATGTGTAAAGGGAAATATTTTCAATACTTCTGCTTTGAGTATAAAACTCTAATATGTCCTTTAAGTTTGGGTCATCTAAATTTCTATCAACTTTCTCCCTTCCATCAATCAAAAGCCTCTTTCTCTTCTTGTTGTATACTCAGAGGATATGTATAGTCACTGAGATTTGCCTAACTTCAAAGAAAGTGCCTTGTTTATATTCACTTTGAAACAGATGCAGGATAAGTAACAAAGAGGCCTATAGTGTAAACAACATATTTACCTTGGTGAAATAAAGGAATAATTCCTAAATATGTGAAAAACAATCTTGTTAATTACTCATCAGTGATTTAAGTTTACCTAAGTTAAGAACTCGTGAGCAATAGGGAGAATGACTCTAATATTGAACTATAATCTTTCACAGTGTAAGTCTCCACATTTCTATAGACGTTTTGTTAGAGATAGTTCAACCTTTTTTTATAATTTTGTTGCATCGACAAGAAGTGAAAGTGAAGGAAAATAATATAAATTTGACGACTATTATGAATTATGAGGTTTAGCTATATTATTTCAATTAACTTTCAAAAAGATTCTATTAAGTAGATAGTACTGTACACATTTTATAATGGAGGGAACAGGATTTGAGAGAGTTACAACTTCATACAGGTTTGCAACTATGAGAACTGCAATTTGTACTCCAGTATATCTGACTCCAAATCCCATATATTTTCTACTATATCATAATGCTGTAATGTTAATAAAAGGAGAAAGTTTTTAACATATCATAGGTCTGATTTGCTCTAAAATTATGAAGCTTAATCATCACTAACTTTCATTTGCCTTGGCCATTGAGAGTGCTACAGGGCCTATGTTCACGTAATTATATATTTTATGAAATCTGTGAAAATATGTTGATGCAATTAGTTTCCATTTCTTTTTTTTTTGGATGAGAATTACCTAGAAAAGAATGTAGCCCAATCCCTGTATTTTTAAGACAAAAACTTATAGCAATGCTACAAAGAGTGTGTCTGTGTGAAGTTGGTCGATTTCCTCATACATAGTAAGACACTTAGGATTTATTACCCGTGACTGAAATTTTGAATAGTAATTAAAATTTTCATTTTATATATCATGTTTTCACAACACATCCATATTAAAGGTTATATTTAGAAGAAATGGTATGTAGGAAAACCTAGAATGTATTAAAAGATCCATCTTTTTTTTTTTTACACACTCACATATGTGTGTATATATACATGTGCACACATAAATGATGTAGACAGAGGTAAAACAAAGAAAGCATGATTCTTGTTCACAAGGCCATGGAGTCTTTAAGAAAAATTAGATTCAAATAGAAAAACAAAATCTAGGTAAAACAAAACAAATATAATGGAAGGTGACAGATATTATTATTAAATTTCATAACAAGAAATGAGAAAGCAAAGAGGTACATGAAAATGTTCATGGTTTATCATGGCCAGAATCCAAGGCAAGAACATAGATATTAACCCAAGTAAATTAGATTTTTTTTTTTTATTCAGCTATTCCTATAACTGGAAACTGATGGAATGGTATGCAGCACTAAAGTATAGCAATGGAAGAATTTATTTAGCTTAAGACAAGTTTAATATTTGTTACAGATGTATATCATATATGACTAGAGCATATTCATAAATGTAAATCCATGGAAAATCCTTGGAAAAGGTGAAATAACGGCTATCTCTGTGTTTCTATGTAATAATGACAGGCTTCAAAGACACAGAACCGTCTATAAGGAATTATCATTTACTGAAGCATATAGTTGATAAATGTTGAACTGTGTCAGTCAGTTAGATTCCTCTAAAACATCTAGTTCCTATAACTATTGTGAAACAGATTTCAGAATTTGCCTCTTTTAGAGGAGCAAGATACTGGGATATAAAGAGCTCAGATTTTAGAGTCAAAGACTGTCGGTTGCAAACCTGGCTCAACCACTTCATGGCTGTGTGAATTCTCTAAACCAAAACTTCTTCATCTGAAAAATCAAGATATTAATATATAACATGCATAGTTTTAATCTGTTATAAATGATTTAAAAGATGTATATGAAAAGAGCCTGGCAAGTTGGAGGTCAGAGATACATGGAGAAGAGCATATCTGTGCTCTGTAGTCCCCTAATTTATTCAGTTTTCCTGGATTCATTTTTTCTTCATTCATTCTTCCCTCTCAAGAATTCCACAGATTAGTGTCAGTTGTTTGACTAATGCAAATCTAGCCATGTGACTTAGTTTTCTTTTCTGCATTTCAACTTATTTATAAAATGGAGGAAGAGACAGTAGTGCAATAATTTTCCCTTATGGGTGCAGTTGACCTAAGAAGTTCAACTACATATGTTTATTTAGCAAATGTCTCATAAACAAAGCAAAATAGAGTACCCCAGGGGGAAAAAAAATTTCATGAGAGCATGTCTTATACTAAAGATGAGATAAGAGAGCTTCTTTCTTTCCTCTGTCCTCTCAGAGAGCCTAAGATTGCACGTGGCTCCACTGCTGAGGGAAATTCTGCTGAGGACAACGACCAAAGGTTTGTAGTTTTAGGTTTTGTGGTTTGGTTAGTTGGTTTGTTGACTGGTTTGGATATAACATGACTCTTCATGTGAATTGACTACCTTGAATTGTACTCAATTGAGGAAACATTACCTTCTTTGAAGGCTTATACTGAGAAATAAATGAAATTTTAAAGCAAAGGAGTAGCATATAATGAACTGAAGGCTTATTAAGTATTGGAGTGTTTTTTCTAATAATAAATTATATTTTAGAAAGAATTTATTCTAAAGATGAAAGGGAGAGCAAGAAAATTGCATGAATTCAAAAGAATACCATAAACAAAAATAATTATAGGGTAATAGTAGCAGAAATACTATGATTCTAAGTCAATAGTAATTATATTCTTAAATATATGAATATGGATATCATTGTCCATATTCTTAGTTTGATGTTTTCAATGTAAATACTGTGTAATGAATTTTTCTTCCAACAGCTGTAAAAACTTGGCATTCATCCACTATATCAGCAATAAATTAAAGAATATATATATTGAACACATACTGTGTGTCAGCTCCTGTTCTAGGCTAATTATTATATGTATAATATAGTTTATGTTATATTTACTATTAATAGTAATATATAATATATAATTAAATGCATGTATATGTGTATATCATCTATTATTTATGTGTATATGAGACATAAATATCATAGATCTTATATTTAGTGTAATAAATATTGAAAGTACTCTGATTAAGATGTAAATCATTATGAGAATTCACAGAGAGGGCATTTAATTACAGTTTTGAAACTGAAATTTCCAAGATATTCTAAATTTCTAAGATATTCTAAATTTTCTTCAGGAAATTTCAACAACCTGAACAAAATGAAGCAGAGGCTGCTAAACTGGACCCTAATTCTCCTATATATGTAGATAACCAGTAAAGTGCTTATTTCCTGCCTTCTGTAAACAATACATTAGTACTTTAGGTTATTTTGATAGACAATTTTTTAAAAAGAGGTTAAAGATGTAATTTCTGCAGATTGAGATCTAGCTGGATAGAAATAGCTAAACATGTGGAACATGTGAGATGATGAGGATGGTGACAAAGGGAAGCATGATAATGCTGTCAGTTGAAAAATGATATTGATATGCATAAGAGATTATAAAATCCTTCATATATATTTAAAATATTTAGACACTAATATGAATTTTATTTTAGCTTTAATTTTAAAATATTTTTACATTACAATTTGTGTTATATATCTGTCCATTTTGGTTCTCTCAAAATTATGCAGGGAAATACTTTGATTCACATTTTGAAATTAACAGATTAAGTGGTTTGTTTAAGATCATGTAGCTTGTAGGTTGATGCTTCTCCATATAAACTTTGATCTTGTAACTTAAATGCTGTTCTTTCTCATCAAATTAAAATATATAAAAATACAGACTACATACATAACTATTGTAAGATCTAGGAAGTTCATATGGAATAAGCAAATATTGACATTGGTCTTTGAAAAGAGGAAGATGCTATCAGGTTAGGGTGGGAAATGTTTTACCTATTTTGTATCGCTTACAAGGGTGCTCATAATTAATGCCCATTTATGCAAAGTAGCTGTTAGCTCATAAAATATTAGGTTAGAAGGAGTCAATCCTTAGATATCTTTAAGTATAATTGTGCCCAATTTAAGATTTATTTACAACTGCCTGCTTGTTTCTAACTAAATTGTAAAGTGAAGATCCCTGAAAACTAATATTCCCGCTTCTAGCCCAAAATGTGTAATTCTGCAAAATAAAGATTTTTAGATTTTTTTATTCTGTTGTCAAGCACATTAACTGTTTGATCACTTTTGCTTAAATTGAAATTTTCTTTTTATTCACCTTATTAATATAGTTGATGTTCAGTATCAAAGTAAATGAAAAGAGCTTTTCACCAAGAGGGACTGTCTAACTTAAACTAGTTTTGTGGAATTGTGTGTCCATTTAAAGTAAAGTTGAAATAAAAGTAAAACCTTGATTCCAAGGCATAGAGAAAGGCCAAGAAAAGAAAAGTTCAGTGAATGGCTCTTATTAATCTAGCTTTAAAATGGATGAATGATATGTTACAACCTCTCTGACATACGGTGAGGTTTGCAGCAGTTTGGCATAATGGTTTCACTTAATAAACACCTGATTAGCATTGTTTAACAGGTTTGGATTGCATGAAAACAGTCAAATAGCAACATTCTGTCTAGTTAATTCCTCATTAGCAGACTCACAGTCACTGCATTTGACAGATTGTATACCAGTCTTGACACCAGGTGACCTCTTGCTTGGACCTGTTCATCACCTTCAGTCTGTCATAAATGAAGTCAGTATAAATGTCAGAGTGAATGTGACATCACTAGAGACTTCATTTGATGCCTTGAATGTTATTATTTTCCCAATATCATTATTATAGACACGGTGACATTATATGTAGCTACAAACAAAAAGAGTGATGAACCAAAAGAATTATCTATATTTGAAAGATTTTAATTAATATATTTTTATAATAATGTATGTGACCCATAAATAAAATTCAACAATCTCATTATTTCAGTTTCTTGATATCAAACATCCTTTTTTTACAGAGTATTTAATAGAGAAGCTTCATTTATTAATAATGTTCTATTTACCAGTGCCCTTCCTTCATAGCTTATTTTTTAAATGAAAGAAACCAAACATTGAGATAAAGTTGAAGAATTAAATTGAGTTAAAAATTGTAAATATGAAGAACATATTTTGTGAGAAAAATCTTTGATCATTTTAACGCTGAACATTTGTGAATTCAATATTTTGATGAGAAAATTTTCCAGATTCCAAGGAAATACTCATTTGCCACTTTTGTCAACCTCGATAAATTATCTCTACCAAAGAGCTCCTTTTGAATCGCAAAATCAATTATAAAATTGTACAACATTTATATTTTTCTCCTTGACAAGAGGAAATTGAACCACTTTCAATTTATCTGAACAAAGCCTTGATTAATGTAATATGTTATTATAAACAAAACAAAAATAATGTAATCTTGCTTTTTCCATTCCTCTGTAAATTTTTCACAAAGAACTTTTAGATATTATTCCTAAATCATGTAACCTAAAACAAACAAATACAAATTTAAAACCAGAAAGTATATATTGCAAAGGAAGAAAAATAATCATTTGATAAGGGCCAATTTTAGTGCATAGAAAGGATTAGAAGAAGACTGTGTTATCCGTTGAATTGGAATTTCTTTCTAGTATCAAGAATATAATTAAAAATAAATCTTATTTTCATCATAAGAAATAGCTGTTAAGGTATACGTATAAATAAGACGAGTTTACAAAAAATATTTTGAAGAGGTTATTTTTAATTACATTTTAAAGTACCCTTTCCAGCCTTTCTAATTTAAGTTATACAATTTTAAATAATATTTAAAATGGTTATAATAGTTACAATTATTTAACCATAAAAATTAAGATAGTTATTGGGCCATCTTTATGCCCCCTTTTAATGTTATGCTTTATTTAATCTAGGCTGATATGTTTCAGAAACATTGACATTGAAGAACTCAGAAAAAGAAATTGTAAAATGAACAGATAATCCGAAGAATGTATGAGTAAAGTAGAAGTTAATCTTACTCGCTTTTGGTTTAAATCAAAACCATACATTAGTATCTCCTTATAATATATTAAAGAGCTAAGCCTTTTAATACCTTATTATATCGACCCTTGATGCAAATCTTAGTATCTTTATCAGAGGAGGAAACTAAATCTCAAAAAATTAAGCAGTTTGCCCTAAATCCTGCAGCTAGTAAATAACAAGTTGGGATTCTAAACTTTACTCTGGTATCCCAAAGGTCGTGGCTGCAGTTATCAACATTATCCTTTACAACTAACTCCATGCCACACAGCGTTCATATCTTTTTCATAGCTCTTTCTATGTTATATGATTTTTACTTATTTATCTTTTTTGTTAAATGTATACTTTCTTTCAATAGTATTATATCTATTGCTTTCTTGCTAGGTTTATATGTATATCACAAATGTAGAGCTATTTTCTTAGTTTTATATGTTTTTATCTTTTTTGTAATTTATAAATATCTTCCGTTAAATCAACATCTTTCATTGTCATTATTAATTAGGTGTAGTCCATTTTCCTTTTGTCCGCAAACTAATTGCAAGTGATTCAATATACTGGTTTATAATTTTCTTAATAATCTATGATATATCACATCAGGGGCAGCTGATCTATAAATGCTCATTTTTTTCAGTGCAATATTTCCTTATCTGCCTTTGTCAAATGTCATTCTTGAATGCTTTTCATTATTTTCTAATTGTCCAAATGTATTTTATTCATTTTTATTGTCAAAGGCTTACCTGAGGAAAGGAGTTAAGGACCTAAGGGAATTGAGATTCATTAATAATTTTATATACCTGCTAATTAATTATTTTACTGTCATTTTAGAAGTTATTTTCTAAACATGAAGATACATTTATAAATAAAAATCTTTTAAAACTAACCTTTTAAATGTGCCTCCAAATCCTCATGAAAATGAATAAAAATAAGTAAATTCTCCTTATCTATTCTTCATAAGAAATGAACATTTAAAAAATAGGAGTTCAAGAATCTTGCCTTATTGCTCTGATGGTAACTAGAAGCTTAAAGGAAAAAAGATAGTAAACAAATCGTCTTATTTATATTAAGTAAATTTTCCTAGAAAAAATCTACTGTATTTGTTTTTTACTTTTCATCATCATAATCATTGCCATTTAGCTTCATTTACTTTGGAACTTTGGCTAAGAATATTTAAAGGATACACACGAACCTTTTTTTGGTAAAATTGCTCTCTGATTTTCCTTATTTTGTAGGGGAAAGTTGAGCTGGAAATGATGGCCAGTCCTGTGCTCTACCTTTATATAAGCTCAGAGATGATTATTTTTATATCATGATTTTAAAGTTATTTACTTTCTACTCCAAAATAGTAATAAAAATTCAAATTTGTTTTAGGCTATAGGCTGTTCCTTATTTTTACTTCATTCATCATTTTATTCTCTGGGATGCTTGGTGTATCTGATCAAAGTTCTCATGCTTGTCAAATCTGGATAGAATTAATGAAAAATCTCGGTAAATTCTTAATCTCTCTGTCTTCCCCTCCCTCTCTCTCTCTTCCCTTTTCCTCCATCTCTCTCTCTCTCTCTCCCTCCCTCCCTTCCTTCCTCTCTCTCCCTTCTTCCTTCTTCTCCTCTCCCTCCATTCTTCCTCACCCCACCCCTTATATTTGTTTTTTCTTGTAAAATTAGAGACTACACTATATAATTATTTTGATTCTGCTCTGGGTTCAGTGTTAGAGTCTGAGTATAAACTAATACATAAATTGTTGCTTTATTCACTAAATATTTCACTTAAAATGCACATATTGCTATATTAGTTTATTTTCTTAGTGTTATTATTTGGTTAAAATAGAGCCATAAAACAGTTATATGTGGTATGTAGCTCCTCAGTTTATGGACTAAAGACCTATTATTGGATTTCTATTTGCTAAGAACTTACATAGGACTACAGTAGTTGCCTCAGGAAAGTTTTACAAAACATTTCTGAAATTTAGATGACTCAAATGTTTTAAAAATGCTAAGTTGTTCAAAAGGTTTTGGCAGAGAAGTATGAGGAAAGGTCTTTGAAAAGAGTTGAACCATTTCTGAATCTTATGATTGTCAGTACAGACTGAGACATTTATGGCAGGATGTGTATAATACATCGTGAGTATTATGAAATATTACTCATTTCTAATTCATTACAAAAATACTTTCCTAAACTTGCATATGTGATGGATGGCAAGAAACCAGGTATTCACATCTAATTATAAGGGTTTTTCTTTGTGCTAAAATGGACTCTATTTATCTATCAGTGCAATCAATCCATGCATTTTTCTTTGTGTCTGTCACTGTACTACCTAAGCACTTAGCAAAGATATTAAATTAGCCAAAAACTGTGGAGTGGGATGTTTTTCTTGTCTTTACTACATTTATCTAAGCCAACCAAAAGCTAAGCAGACTGTGACTAATATTGGAAGCCTTATTCTTATCGCAGACAGAGTTGTTTTCATTCTTGTTATTATTAATTGGTTGAATGCCAACAATATATTCAGCACAGGACATAATTGCACAATATGTTCTTTCTCTTGCAGCCCAGAAAGGGATCAACTGCTTTCATCCACTAACATTGATGCCAGAGTGATGAATTCCCCTTCATAACCCCCAGTTTCCTCTCCTGCCTCTCTTTCTTTATCTACTTCCCTCACGAGTTTTCTTTTAAAAAGAGGTCTATTCATAGTTATTTCTTAATTATAGAAAGGATTTTAGAAAGAAAAGTAGCTATTGCCTTTTAAACTTCTACTTGTCGAATGCTGAGGTATAAAAGGGAAAATATATTCATTTTTTCTCTGTTCATAATAAATATATGCCTACAGTTTCTACTGACATGTCTAGAAAACATTAATATACCGATATACATTTAATGTATAAACTATACTATATAATATAAAAAATTACATATATATTCTATATGTATTCTATATATAATAGTCATAAGTTATGTTTGTGATACCCCATAATATCATAAGATCTTTAGAGACATATTTTCTTTTAGTCCCTGTTCCTCAAAGAAGTTAATTTCCTCTCTTACATCCCACCATATTCGACTTTAAGTGCATCTTTTTAGAAAAAATGGGAGCTATTTTTTTGCTTCTTTTGTTTACTTTCAGTGCTGCTTTTCTGGGAAGACTCAAAGTTTTTTGTATTTTGTCTATTTTAGCTATGTAACTCCTTGAAAACTGCACTGATATCTAAAATTACCCTAATGTCAGATTCGTTAGAAATAGGGAAAATAAGTGTATTTTGCTCATATTTACATGCACAAATATTATTTTGAATTATTTGTATTGATTATAAATGATTCTGACCTTTAGGAAAGTGAAGTATTCCTTCATTCTACATACTACATTTGGCCAAGTGGGAATTCAGACCAACCGGATCCGCAGGGGATTGGGGGCTGCCGAATCTGGGAAATGGGGGCCAAGTAGTAACAGAGATGCAGACTTTCCATTACATAGAAAACTCAAGAAGTGAGATGTGTTGATGGCTGTGGGGCAGCCATCATCATACAGAAGTTATCTTTTGTGATTTGTACTGACATTATATTCTGAAAGATTTAGCTTCAGTCACGTTCTGGTACCATGCAGGACCTGACAGAGGCCAAGTGAAGAAATAAATGTGTTTCTTAGTGTAGATTATTTTATTGAGCAAAACAAAACTTCTAATTTTAATATGTTGTAGAGGCTTGAAGATAATAGGACAAAGGATGAACAAAGAGTGAAAACATTCAAAGAGCCTTTATAATATTAATAAAGAGATCTATAAAAGTAACTATAATATATGGCAGAAAGTATAAAGTAATATAAAATTACAAATTGCCGTGGAAGGTCGGGAGATTGTAAATCACTTCGCTGATGTGATCCTGAAACTCATCTATTTAAACAGGGCAGGTCTAAAGAAATACATTTTAGCAGGTAATATTAGTCACTTTCTTTGAATGCAATAAAATCAATTCTTAGATGAAGTTTCCACAAAATTGCAAAGGCATTATTATACTAAAATTAAATTAGAAGTAACAAACTAAGAGAAAACAATTTAATTTAAAATTTGGGCAAGAAAATCTACTCATGTATTATAGAGATAGAGATAGACATTAGACTATAAAGAAAACCAAAATGTAAATCTTTTTATATATCATATTTTCTTCATATTTCAACATTTCACATAAATTTTGAACCATAGGTACACCTTCATATACAAAAAATGTTTGACATTCTTTGAGTATTTTAGTACTTCTATTAGTTTTCTTTCTATTTTTTTTCTTAGTTGGAGTTGGTTTAATTATCAGATAGAGGCTTTGAACTTAGAGTCTTATTATCTTTCTTTAAAAGTTTTGTTTCTGTCGTTAGTAGTGTTTTTTCGATAGAGGGAGAACCAAGAAACATTATTATGGAAAATATTAATGTTAAGTGCCTAAAAATTCTGGTCCATAAATCTTTAATGCCTAAAAATATCAGTTTATCTCACTCATGTAACATCCTGCGTAAATGTAGAGAGGCCCTTTCCCACAAAATGATGTAGAAACCCAGGATGAGAGATGCTCTGCCTTATCTAACTGTGACTTCCAAATCATAATAGTCACCTACCAGTGGTCAAACCACCAGACAGAAAAAAGACTAGAGGAGAGTGTAGTAGGAGAAGGTTTTATAATGCCCATCACTTTTTTTTATATTCTTTAAGGGGGAAGTCAGTCACATGTTCATACCTAACAAGCCAAAGAAAGGCGGTCACCTATTTTCTGAGGAAATCAATCCAGAGTGACTTACCCAGTAACTGCATACAGCTCAAAGTCCTGGATCTCCACAGTTCCTCATGGTTGAAGGAACATACAAACTATATAAATTCTAGTTTATATGGAAGTGCATAAACAACAAGAAGATGAGGTAAGTCACTCCACTTCTCTCCCAATATACAATACAGGAACAAGGTATAGAAGCGCACACACATTAAATCACGCAGGTTTAGTTTAGAAAAAAGGAAGAATAAGAGATGTAAAACCTTTACTGGTCCATAGCCATAATAGAATCTATTGGACAGGCATTATAAAGATGCCTCCTGTCTGAAGAAAATTCCTTTATTGTACCCAGTTTCTGCCTCTAGAATAAACTCCCTTACCAGTTTTTCCTCTCTTGTGCCCTAGTCCCACTCCTTGGGAAGCCCTGTCTCATCCATTACCTCTGAGGGCCACATCTGAAGTGGCACTGGGATGTGTTCTTCTTGATGGCCATAGAGGTCACGGGGTCTACTTTCTTCTGAGGAAACCTTGGGAATCCCAGGTTCATTTCATTGTTCATCAGGACAGAGTCTAGGATATAAAATTCCTCTGATATTTGATTTATTTGTGTCAGGGCAGTTTTAGGACCAGTAAATGGACTCCAGACTTTTTCCTTGGCCTAGTTCTTAGTCTGTTTTATTTCTTGCTTCTTTGTGTTACCTCATCCTCTTAAAGTATGAGTAACGATAAGCTTTAGTGGGAAGGTACCAACTTTTCACTAAGCACCTGATCTTTGTTCAAAGCTGGATCCTTTTTTATTTGTTTGTTTTTAGGCTGATGCCTCCTTATGAGATTTGTTGCTCTAAAACATTTTTTGATTCTATCCTACCGTTTAGGATCCAGAAGCTGCTGGTTTTTCCAACCCTGGGAGTTCCCAATTTTTTGAATGTTCTCTATTCTTTTTTATTTGTGTTTGCAACCTGGCCAGTTTCTTTTTTGAGTTATCTCTTTCTTGCAATATGCTGCTAAAAGCAACTTGTAAAAACAATGCATAGTACCATTCTGGCTCTTTCCAACATTTTCCTGTAGAGTTGCAGGCCGGGTAAACACTTGTCTTCCTTTCAAACCGTTGCTAACAACAGTTTTACCAAATGTTATGCAAGAGTATAGCAAATCCCTTAAAATTTCCAGTCTACTCTATTTCCTTGTTGTCTGCTGCCTGCCTTTCAAGGCATAATACAATCAACATCCATAATTTAGGATTGTTTTTACAGCAATATCCTAGTTAAAGTGTAAATATGTATATATATATATACATATATATATATGTATATATGTATATAGTATTTAAAGAACAAAATTCTGTATTAGTCAAGATAATGATAGCTATTCTTACAAATAATAGTTCAAATATAGTGAATTTAAAATGTTATGCCATCTTCAACATTTGTCTTTCACTTTTACCTTGGCCATTTCATTGTGGCCAGCTGAAAAGGGAACATAGCACCGGATAAGTACATAGGCAAATCTTTGGGGGCCTAGACTTGGATTGGCATATGTCAGTTCTCATATTCTCTTGGGTACATATTAACCATGTGGTCATACTTTACCAGCAATTAGTCTGAAAAATGTAATCGAGCCTTCTCTCCTGAAAGAATTTGAGATCAGTCTCAGAGATAATCCATATACCTGGTGAATTAAGTGACTCTTGGATTCTAACCCATCTACCAACAACTTATTTCATAATAAATCTGTGAATTATAAAGCACAAATAAAAGCAAAATATGTACCTTCTAATGACCATATAATACTTTAATACTATTGAGTACTATTATATTCAGTAGCTTATAAAACTACACAAAAATTATTAGTCTTATTTCAAATTTATTGTATAAAAGTCATAGCAAGCTCTGTCACCTCCATTAGCATGTTATGAAACATCAATAAATAGTGATTCAGTGGTAGATTGCTGCAACTTCTCCTAAGCCTATAGCACTTTAGGACAATATTCACTGAAATAAGTACAACTTACTGAAATAGTGTGTACTGGCTTTCTCTTCAAGTATCATCAACTTTCAAACATATCCATATTTTCTTAGAAACAAATCTTTCCCTCTCAAATACCTTAGGTGGTGTAAGCTGAAGAAATTGTTCTTAATATGAAGTACTTTTATTGCTGGGAGAACATTGCCTGTAATTTTAACTTAGTTGAATAGATTGCAATTTCAATTTAGATATTAGAGGAAAACCTTCATTATAGCAATGAACTCTTATTCTGTTGGTATAAAGGATGTTCCTGACAAATTATACTTTTTGCTCCATTAAAGATGATTCTGAAAACTTCTGGACCAGTGGAAAGTACCATTCAGTTGCAATAGATATGAAATGGGCTTTTTAAAGTGCCATTTTTCTGCTTAACAAAATCAATAGTCTTTATTATATACAATAAGCATAACCTGCTGCCATTTCCCAGATCGATAAAATCTCCTCTTCCTTTTTGATATTCAAGTGCCTTGGAGACACTGTAGCCATTTGAATATTAATTCTTCTAGTGGATTCTATCTTTATTAACTCTTAAGTCAGTAACATATGTCTTAATTTTACACTGTTTTACTATCCATAGAAATTACTTGGAAAAAGGGTTATCTTATAAAAATTAAATATTTGCCATATTCACTCTATTCAGACAGATTTTTTTTTCCTGAGTCCATTATAGAGGTTTCACTTGTTGGTAATCAGAGTAGTATACCTACATGTCTGCTTTTGACGTGATAATCAACTGCCCCTTCATTTAGATTTACTAAACAAAATGCATTCTGGATTCAATACATTTTCCTCTTAAAGATCCTTTCTTAATTACAACTTATATGTCACTGTCACAGACTAGGGTGCATTATGGATAGTAATACATGAATTCAAGACTTCTGCTAGTTTTTCTCAGGTCAGAGAGATTTTCCATCTCTTCGTTTTTCTCTTATTTGCAACGCTCACCGGCTTATTTCTCTTATCTGGATTTTGAAAAGCAGAAAGTATTTTAAAGGAATTATTAAATATGTTCTATTAAAATATTATATAGGATTCATCACCTGTATGCAGTTTCAATCATAAAGAAAATTTGCTTATTGCCACATTTCCATATTATTACATTTTTATATGCTGGAATACTTCTTTATTAGTTGTGTACAGTGAGATTTTAATTATTCACCTATTTTGAAATCTATCAAATGGGTAGGTATATAGCATTTAAAAATAAATGTTTGCTAGGTCTATTAAACTGTATAAAATTTTGTCTGGTAAATTCAATGTATAGATGACTAAAATGAAAACTAGAGAGATTAGGTGATTCTTTTAGGATCACACAGTTACTTTAGAAGACAGGGGACTAGAAAACAGTTTTCTGTGTCTTAAGCTGATACTCCTTTTATGTCATTAGGTCTATTTTTTTCTGGAATATATTAATCCTGTAGAAAATACCCCTGCTACACAAATGTATTGTTGAGCTTTCCTGTGCGGTTTCAGAACCCCTGATGGATGGACACAGAAAAATTGATGGACATAAAATTATTAGCATTGTAATTATAATCTATAACTTTTATAAGTTATAACCTATAAGTTATAAATCTATAGTTTTTACTGGAAATTAGAATGGAGACAATGTATTTGTTTTTGATTTTATTAATTTCAGTGTCTGTGATTATTTATTATTAAAGTATAACAACATCTTTGGTATTAATTTATAGTTCATATAATACCAAGGTTCTATCATGGTTATTCATCTGCAGTGAAATTTATATGACTGGTGTTTAGTTTTTGCTTTCTTTTAGAACTGCCTTTGATTTGATAAGTTAAAAATGCCTTTTTCATATATCCCCTCAACCACCACTCTTTTTATTTGGGCAGTGTATATGTTTTGCAATCAGATGGGTTATTCAAGTTTAGGACATTATTTTGTTAAGCTAATAAATATTGAGTTGATTCTGAAAAAAAAAGATAAGAAACACACCAAATATAAGTTTGATAAAAGACATGTTTTAACAATGTATACATTGATTTTAACTATATATATATATAGTTAAATATATGTGTGTGTGTATGTGTGTGTGTGTGTGTATATATATATGTGTGTGTGTGTGTGTAACACACACACATACATATATCTCCTATATTGTTAAAAATGCATACTAGTTTGCTAATGTGTGATCTTGGAAGGTGAGGAGATGGACAAGGAACCAAAATGTGTTCCTTCTCTGATCCAGAAAATACTCGTTTGCTATTTTATTTAGCTGTTGCAGTGATCTTCCAGAAATAGTTAGCTTTTTTTCAGAGGTGGTAATTGACTTAATATTTAAATTACCTAAATGGCAAAGGTAGAAAGTATTGGAACTAGAATTTGAGTGGGTAAGACCGAGACATTCAGACTTTTTCACTATATAACGTCCATTTTACTCCCTGTTCCTCAACTCTCTTTCTTCCCCCACCTCCATAATCGGGCTTCCTCTGTAGTCTCTGTTTTATATTGGTAAAAGTGTGGCCTTCGGAACAGACAGACCTGGGGTCGAATTTCACATATGCCACTTACCAGCTGTGCTACTTTTGGAGAAATGACTTAACCATCTTTAGTCTTTTTCCATATCAGTTAAATGGCTGCACTAATAACTACCAAAGATGATTGTCATATGCATTAAGAATGATTAAAATAAATTACTGGGAGTTTTCTCAATATGGTTTAAATTCAACAAATTCTGTTGAATACAAACTGACCCTTTTTAAAATTAGCCTCATTTTCTTCATCTACGTCATATACTTTATAGCATTACCATACGATAGACAAGATGATTGATTTTAAAAAAGCATACTAAAAATGGAAAGCAATTGTGTCATTGCAGTAATTGAAACGACACTGAAACAGCTCTATGTCTTTTGGGCAGAAAGGAATTTAACACAAAATATTTGGATACTTACAATTTTTGGAAGGGCTAAAGAAGAAATGCATTTGTGCATCCCTTGCTAACTCTATGGTAGACAGATCGGACAGATGCTCCAGTTATCACCAGCACTGATATTGCAACTGCCACTTATCCTGTCCTTGCCACAACCATCTCTTGACACCACGAGTCTGTTACCTATAATTGGAACACTGGCCACTTTTCCTCCACCTGTCCATGATCTTGTTTTCCAGAAGAGATAAGTGCAGGAAGATGGTCTTAGCTTTGCTTCTCTATTCAAATCTGGATCCAGTATCCTTCTCTAGAGAAACCTAAACACAGTAGAAAACAAGAGGACATGTTAGAAAAGTATTATTGACCAAAAAGATAGGTGATAGACAGGAGGAAATTATTATTTTTGTTACTTTTGTGGTTTTGACTATCTTAATCTTAAAAGAAGGCTATTGGCAACACTCTCTCACTTCTTATTTCTAATTATCACTTCCATAAATTTCTATGATACGTTCGTATATTGACTAAAGTGAATCTTTAACAAATTACTTGATAAATGTATTTCATTCAAATTTTTTAACTATCATCATTGCGAGCCGAATTTTTAATGTCTCACACTTCTGCAAATTGTTTATAATAATTCATATATTGCCAAACCAGAAATCAAATTCGAGTGAACCGTGACTGTTTGAAAATGTTATACTTGTTATTCATTAAATTAATCTGTTTATTTTCCTAGTTCAATCAGAAATAAGTACTTTCTGTTTTACTTATGTGATTTCTTTTTTTAGGCATATCTTTCGATAGGGCCAAATTCTTCATAGTATATCATATAGTTTAAGTTTCAGTATCTCTTTTGCTTGCAGCTCTGACAAAATTCATTTCACCGTGTGTGATTATATTTTTAGGTCAGAAATATTGGGAACTTAACACTAAACATTTTGCATTTGTAGTTTAATTTGGAGATGATATCAGTGCATAATAATACTTGATTTTTTCTATTCTTTATTTTGTTTATGTTATTGAAGTAGTCAGAATTACCTTCTGTGTAGATTTTGATTTCTGAGATCTGAGAGACAGAGATTCAATGGAAATATTTTTGTTTTATCTAACAAAATGCATTTTATTAAGGCTATAAAATAGATTTTTGTACTTTGATACTATAGATTTGTAAGAGAGTAAGATATAAATAATAAAGTAAATGCTTTGAGAAAATAATTCTGAAAGAATTTTAAGATTATTTGACTAATTTCGATAATCTGTCCTTTTAATTTTTTCATTGATTGTTTTTACTTTTTTTGCATCCCTAAAAGAGGATTCTTTTAAATATCTTTGCAGCCACTTAAGTCAATTATATTTAGTTTTACTAAAGAGAGGCATAAACCTTAAATATTTTAATAACAATTTCACAAAAGTGTTCAACATTGCCAGACAGTCTTGCTTTGTTTCCCGGGTACATCAGTTTCCAACACTGTTACATGCCTAGTTCAAAATTTTCCTCTTTTTCCATCTCAAATATCTCATTCTTTGCTTCAATAGGATCTTTGAATCTAAAAATTGCATTTTAATTAAAAAAAAATAAGAGAGAGTGAGCACTAACTCAGCTTTACATGATCAACTTTATCAAATTCTTGATATATTTACCCATATTTGCCTTCCTTTCTATTCAGACTAAAGATGTATACTGACACTAAATTGTACTCTTACTTTTACTCAAGGATTTATGACAGTAGTTTCCTCCTTTTTCTCCTTGAATATTTCTTCCCCTCTTTTATCATCATCATCATCATCATCATCATCATCATCATCTTCATCACCATCTTAGCAGCTACTAGCTACTATTTAATTACTTTCTATAAGCCAGATATTATACACAAGGACACAAAATTTATTCAGTTGTCACAGCAAACCATGATTTTATTTTCACTATTTTAATGATGAAGAAACTGAATCATGACTTTTTTCACTAGATTTTCCCCATCTTCATGGAAACACACTTTAAAATAAATCATCTTTTAAAAAAGAATCACTCCCTTGAACCATGTTTTTCTCTATTTCCTCTGCTTATAGCAAATTTTACCTAGTAAGACATAAAACCTTAAAGACATATCTTGTTCTCATCTCAGACTAAATGTCTTACCTTAGACATAAGGCCCATCATAATCTGCATGTTAAACACTAAAACCGTGGCTGGAACCTAGTAAACACTGAATGCAAGTTAGAAGAGTCGGTGTGGTTATCACTGCTGTTTGATCCTCTTCTTTCTCATGATCTCTTCGGGCCACACTGTCTCTCTTATGCACCCAACTCCTTGCTCTCAGAACTTTTATAATTCAGTCCCCTGTATCGGGGAAGCCATTCAGCAGCATTTATATGCCTTTGGTCCTTGACTACTTTGTCTTAGCTTAATGTTAACCTCCATGTAGGCCTTTTCTGTCTCCTCTTGCCATCCAGTGTCTACTTTGTTATGTTTTATTTTCACGGTCCCACTTCACACAACCGAAGTTATGTTATTTATTGATTATTTTAATTGTTTTATGTTAGTTGCCTTTCCCCTCGATTATGATGTAAATTCCATGACAGCGGAAATGCTACAAAATGAGTGCAGTATTGAACAAGACTCAGAAAATTTTTATTAAAAAAAAATTAGTGGCATATATCAACCTTAATTTCTATTATATAGGAAGTCTGCATTTTTATTTTATATAATATAATTAATTAATAAGAAATTCTATTGAAATTAATATCAAAGAAATACAATGTCATTTTATATTGCTATATTCATACACACTTTTATCAAATCCAAGAAACAATGAACACCAAGATCATTTATCTTCTAATTTTATCTTTAATTCTCTATTGAAACATTCACTACAGGATTATAGATCCTTTGCTTTCCAAAATGTAATGTTTATATACCTAATACACTTTTATCTATTAAGCCGATGCATGTGGCTAAATTGATTAGAGTATAAAATTAGTAAATGATAAACCTAAAGAACTATAAACTAGTTTAATATTTAAATCGTAGAATTATTACCATTATTCTTTCTGAAAATTGTAGTATATTATAGAATTAATAATATGACTTCATTAAAATATAAATTATAGCACAATGTTCATTTTTTTTCATTAACTTCAAGGACAAACTTAAAATGCAACTGGAGATACAATCGTTTCAATAGACTGCTTGTTAGAGCAGAAGCTTTAGGGTCTTTTCTAACTAATTCACCTGAAATTTTAAAAATCAATTACTATCAACATTATAATCCTAATCCATATGAAAATGCCTGTAGATAAATACTTGTTCCTACCTTTGTATTTATAAAGCATCTTTTTTTGAAGATTCATAAGACTATATGTACTGTTCCATTTACCACTTTGCTATCCCTATAGAGCAGGGGTCCCCAAACCCCTGGGCCATAGAATGGTACTGGTCTGTGGCCTGTTAGGAACTGGGCCGCACAGCAGGAGGTGAGCAATGTGTGAGCAAGGGAAGCTTCATCTGTATTTAGAGACACTCCCCAGCACTAGCATCACCGCCTCGGCTACACCTCAGATCATCAGGCATTAGATTCTCATAGGTATGCTGGTCCTTGGTGCCAAAAATGTTGGGAACCACTGCTGTAAACAGTCTTTTATTTTTATTTCCTTTGAATCCTCCATTGATCTTTTCAAAGTATTGTGTTGTAACTTCCTAAAACTTTATGTGAATTTTTATTGGTGTTATAGAGATAAATGTTTCATATACATTATTTTCTAACTACTCGTATGAGTAGTGAGTAGTAGCTACTATACAAAACAAAATTTTGCAGCCAGCATTCTTATTGCCAAAATGGAAATGAAGACTTTCCTATTATCCTGCTGTATATTTACACCTTAAAGATGCTATTAGGTTGAACATGCCAGGTCTTAGATGAGCTTTGCAAAAGGAGGTGATTCTTTACCCTTCAAGCAAACCAAGAGAGATATTTTTAAATGTTTGCCAAGGTATAATTGTTCTACAGCAGAATTAAAGTTCTGAGTTATAAATGTAAGAACCTATATATTCTCTTAAATGGTCAATTCCTTAGGGACTGGCCTCGTGAATATTAAGCTTTGCAAATAGCCCTTTGATAAATGGATACGTAAATTTCTTTACAAGGCAGTCATAACCATGTATTGAGGGTTCCTTGGGAAATCATTCAGTATATGAATCTTATACCACCAGTCTATTTAGATTGCATTTTTCATGGCCTTAATAATCACTAAATTGATACCTATATTATATATAAGGTCACCATAATTGTCTAACTATACAATACTAATTTATACATTTTTAGACTAATTGAATGTAAACAAACAACCATAAAGTGAGTGATTGAATTTATATAATTCACAGTATAAATTCAGGTCTAGATCATAAAACTATTTGAATAATTCAAGGAAAAAAAAAGGTTCACTATATAATGTTTTTTGCCCCGGATTACCTAGATAATTACTGATATGTAAACTGGCCCTTATGGGAGGAGGGGAAAGACCAACAAAGTGTTTTTTTCCCTTCAAATGGAAATAACATTATTTTAGTAAATGTTATTCTAGTTTTCCGCCTTAATATTGATGGTTTTGGCATTATGTTAAAATTAAATTTAAGTTAAACTAGTAACTTTTTCTGGAAGTCTGTGGCCATCCATCTTGAACTCCAAACATGTAGGAAGACATAAGTAGAAGTATATTAAATCTGACAAATGACCTCCCATGTGCAAAGGAGGAAATAAAGATTCATTCTCCGTGTTTGTGAGATCATTTTGATGAAGGAAAGGCTAATTGAGGATGACATACATTCTAAATCTAATTCAAATCAGCATTTTTACATGAAGACTCATCACATTTCCAATAGTATACACTACCATAAAACAGCTTAGTAAAGACATTTTGAATTTGATTCTTGGAATTTTTTTAAATGCTTCATCAGAACTGACATTTTTAGGGGTAATGAGTTTCCAGTCTTAGTATTAGTTCAAACTGGATACCTATGGTACTTTACACCTTTTTATTTTTAAAAGAAGAATTTTTTTTTTTTTTTTAGTGTAATTAAGTCTTACGTTGCAGAGAAAATTGCAACTAATATGCGATTATTCCTAGGAAACATGTGGGGAAAGTGCCAACACAGGGTTTCTCATAGTTAAAGCAAATCACCTTGAAATGATTAAAATGTTAAATTATGAAGGACTCATCTGCTGGCATTCAAAAAAAATAATCATATTCCAGACCAAGTAGCACTACTGTTGTTTTTAAAACAGAAAGATTTTAAAAATTCTACAAAATTAGCATTGATATTATCTCATTAACACAGTTAATAGCATAACTCTCTAAAAAGATCACTTCATCTTTTATCTAATAGTTGGTTTCGTTAATTCTGCAAATTTCATATTTTAAATGCCATTTGTTAAAAGTCAAGGTCACTGATATTTTATACTTAGAGAAATTTATATCTTGACTATATATACACAGTGACAGGTCAAAACATGGAAGGTGGCCGCTTACTAAGAGGTTAGACAAAAACAGTATTCAGGAGTATCTACCTTTAAGACTGTACACCGCATGCCAGTTATTCTAATTAAATTTGGAAACAAACATTTGTATGCAAGTCACTGGTTATACACATTTCATATACAAAGATCATCAGCATGGCCTGTTTATGGTGCTATATTACCATCCATATTATGACTATTTGGCTTTCTTCCAAGAGCAAAACAAAACAATGCCTAGATATCAGATTTTGGATTCGAGAAAATAATACTTTTCTGTAGTAGAATTTATTTCTAAGAAATCATATGCCATCTACAGTCATTTTCAAGATTGAGACTTTAAAAATATTTGAGCTTACCTAAGGATTGAACAATGGACCTCTTTCTGGTCTATATATCTGTAAAATACCTCAGGTAATTCAATGGTCAATTGTAAAGTGTTATTAAGTGTCCTGCCTCAACTTGGATTCTAAAGTTCTGTATTTCTCTTTGAAAGCAACTGAGTTTATAACTCATCTTCTTATTTCCAAAAGGAATCCCTGAGCAATTATACTATTTAATTCTAAATATTAATAGGGAGAAAATTATGATCATTACCTGTGATCATTTACATGGGTTTAACAATGTACAATTAAGTAATTTGCTTATTTATTGGCTCAAAAAATTTAAGAACCATGACTATAAATCTATATTATTTTTCTCTAAGCATTCTGTACCTCACATATAGGCATAACGATCTGCCCAAAACAATACCAGAGAATCCCATAATAAGTTTTAATTAAATTTATTCAAAACATATATTCATCAGATTATTTTTCTGAGAAGTGGTCACTAAAGAAATTGGGAGACATCCTGAAACACTAACTCTTTTTCATGAGAGCAAATTCTCAGTGAGATTCTTCATTACTTGATATATTTAAAATTTTTCTTTTTATTAGAGAGTTCTGAATGAAACCGCTCAAAAATGGACATTAGCTCTAGGTATGCATATAAGCCTTTTGTTTTTGTGAACAAGCACTTATCAGATAACTAGATATATGTATTTTGAAATTGGATGAAATGTGGATTTGGGGGACAGAATCATTTTTAGCATCTTTTTTGTTAGCAATAGTATTGGATGTAGAAATAATAATTAACGTTCAATATTTACTGTTCTAGGTTTTTCACCCCAGATTTACACACTACACCTATTAGCTTATTATTCATAGTCTATACATAAGGAAACTAAAGCATAGAAAGACTATGTAACTTGACCAGGGTCACAGACCTAGTCAATGACAAAGCTGTGGTTTGTTTCCAGTTATTTTGGCTCCAGGGGCGATATTTCTAATTGATAAAAATAATTAATGAAAGGCAGAAATACTCTCACGTCATGAGAAAATACAATCATAAGAGCAATATATTTTTTAGAAAAGTTAGGTGTTTGTTTATTCATTAATTAACTCATTAAAAATGCATACTTGATATCTAGAACAATAAAAAATGACTCAAGATCAAAACATTAAGGGCAACTTAGGCAAATGGAAAAAATAATCTAAATGAATATTTGGCCATGCACAATAATATAGTTTGTTAAGGAAACACAAGTTGGACATTGGATGGGGATGGGTCATGGAAGGCGATGTTTGATTTGAGTCATAAATTAGTGGCAATAGAATGAATGTGAGGGGGTGAATATGCTAAGGTGGAAAAAGAGAGGCTTAAAATTCTACACTGTGATCTGGAAACTACACATATTTCAGTATGGCTGGAGATGACATTAAGTTTTAGGGAGATGAAGTTGTAAAATTAGGCGAGAACTATGACTTCAAAGAACCTGGCTTAGAATGTGAAGGGGCAACTTTTTAGCAAAGTAATGCATAACAAGTTTAGTGTTTTAGAAATATAATTCTGGCATCTTCAAGTAAGATTATAGGAGAATATTCCTGGAAGAAGCAAGCCAGCCAAGAGACTGATCGGGAATGATATAATTGATGGATGTTTTGAAGGTGCAATAAGCATCAAGACAGTGGAATTAGATATGGGCATTGGTTCCATAAGACAAAATGACTGCTTAGATTTGGGTATAATAAATTAAATAAATTTAAGATATCTCTCTGGTTTCTGGTTTGGGCAATTTGAGGGAAATTGGGAAATAAGAGTACAATTTCGTGACACATAGATCCAGAAAGGGGAGTTAGTTTGAGGAAAGCTGGTGGGTTATAATTTGTCTATTCATTCAGGTGAAAATGTCAAAAATACAATGGGATATATAGATCTGGAATCTATGAGTTCTGGGTTAAAGAACTAGTTTAGCAATAGAAAAAGAAGTCCTATGTTGACGGCCTACTAGGTGCAATTCGGGTGTTCATAAAGACCATAAAAATATTGCATTATATTTATATAATATACATTTTATTAATTAAAAATTAATGCTCAGAGACATTAAAAAAAACTTTTGCAGTGGAAGTAATACTGTTGCAGTTTAAACCATAAGTGATACCAAACCTATATGCTTATAACATTCTCCCCTCATCTACATGTTGTCATTCATATAGAGACAAGAGTTAAAGCTACAAGAATTAATGGAATTACAAAAGGGGAATGTTAAGGAAAAAGGGGGTCACAGACAAATCATTGAAAATTTATAACTTATAGGAAGTCAGAGGAAGAGAATCCGGTGAAAGAGAACGTATGAAATGAAGAAAAGAGAAAGCAGTGTTACGAAAGCAAAGGTGGAATAGAATTTTTCAGAGAGGGAAAGATCAATAGCATCAAATAATGAAGAGGTTAGAAATACGCCTTTTTGAGTTAGAAAGCATTTACTTGATACCTTAGCTGATGCATCCTTGGGGTTAAAATTCTACACTTTGGATGTCACTATGACCATAGGTTTTGGGAAGCTAAATAAGAACTATAGGTAATGCAGACATTTTAAACTGGTTTCCTTTATGAGTGTGAAAAAAGGTATGCACAGGATGTGATATGCACGTCTTCAGCTCAGATTCCTTTTATGGGGGTGGAAAGTGAGAAAGGAAATGAAGATGAAGTTATGAATCTAGTGCAAGTTTTTACTGGAGGTCAGTTATGGATTTCTCACAGAAGATGCCTTGAGACTGTTGGAACAGTTGACCATGGGGCATGTGGACTTAAAGGTGCTATCAGTTCCACATCTGCGAGTGGATACAGATTATAGCTATTGGTTATTAAATTTTCAAACAAACATTTCCTCAAGGCCAGCCTTTGAACTTTTAAGAAGCGACTGCTACTTTCTCACCTTCCTGCTTCCTAAGAAACGGCATAGCTTCAGCATGCCATGTGGATGAGGACTATGTGGAAGTCCTCAAAACCTTGCTGTAGGTTCTCTTTCCCGCCCTGTACTCTCAGCTTAGGAAGACACATGTATGTGCATGCTTTTAATTATATTCTATCCTCCAATGACTTCAAACTGTATTCCTGCTTAGAAATCTCCTCTGATCACCACGGCATTATCTGTTCAACTGCTTTTTCAATTCTTGTATATGAATGCCGTGAAGGGATCTTGCTTATGATGCAATCCAAAGGTCATTATGGTCCTTCCATCAAATCTTGGTCAATTTCTGTATTCTGAGTGAGTTGGATTATTATACACTCAGTAGAACATGCAATCGCACAGGTCAGATTTCTAGAAGCCATCTTTTGGGTATCCTTCTATTTAATGGTCCCCACATCATAATTGATTACCAGGTCCTACTTCTTTCCTTCTAAATACATATTCAATGTGGGTGCTTTTCTCTATCCCCACTATCTATATCTATATCTATATCTAAGCTCATGCCATCTTTGGCTGGAGCTACTGCAACAGCTTCTATCTGCTTTCTTATAATATTTTTTGCATATACACACTCCCCTTCCAATTGCTTCTCTACATTGGAATCAATTGGATCTTTTTAAAGCTCTGATAGAAATATGTTAATTCTGTATTTCAAATACTTTAAGTTCTTTCCCTTTCTTCTAAAAAAAAGATAGGAAACATATCTCAGAATAGCTACTCGTCCTCATATATCTGACACAAGCCTACCTGTATAACCTTATCTTATACCACACTACCTATTCATTACTTTATTCCAGTCACGGAGACTCTTCATTCTCATATTTCCTCCTGCTTTCTTGTCAATAAATGAAATTTTTCTACTTCCTTAAATGATCTTCACCATTTGGCCTAGTTAACTCCTGCTTGTCTTTCCATCTCAAAACCAAGGAATTTCCTAGAGAAGTCTTGGCAACCCCTTATCTAAAATAGTTTAGGCTCCCCAAGTTATGTAACATTCAGAGCACCCTATGTTTTATTCATGACACAATTAAATTTATACTTATATATTTTAACACTAATATATTTTTCTCTATTTATATCATAGATTAGAAACTTCATGAGGTCAGGGTCCCAGTAGTTTTTCTAAATTATTGATTATGTTAATTAACAGTTAATTCACAGATCCTTCTGAGGAATATATAAATATATATATCTAAAATTTATAGATTTATATTTAACCCATGGCATAGAAAAGTTTTTTATTGGGCACTCAGAAATTTTTAAGTTTGGTTTCTTTTCTGTTTTAGAATAAAGTTGCAAAATGCCATCAAGCACAATGAATTTTGAGCTGTAAATCTCATCACGGCATTATTGGGTTATGCAGTTATAATCGTCTCAAGTTTATACTACCTTATGATTTTTTTTCATTCATTTCATTTAAATCTGGTATGATATGCAAAGAAGGAACAGTGAGGTAAAGCTCAATGATCAAAGAAACCACTTCTATCAATGCAAAAGATTCATTATTTTGTGTTAGAAATATGGATATTGACTCCACATTTATTCTACTCCTGCATCTTTAATATGTTTTCACTTGGACTGAACAGATTAACTGCAAATTCCGCTTTTACTAGGTTCTCATTGAGCAATAAGAGTGTATTTAAAATTACACATGAATAGTTCAGGTGCTTAGTTATCTGTTTTTGGTGCCTGAAGATGGATGCCTTTAAGAATCTTTAGTCATTAATATCAACCCAGAAAACACTAAGGGTAAAAAGCCCAGTGTAATATATATCTTAAGATGCTCCACTTGTAATGATTGCATTGTTCTTTTAAGGCTTCATTTATTCTTGACAGAAACAATTATGTGAAGTAATTATATCTAAAGTCAGGCAGTGTGCAGTGTTCAATTTGGAAGGTAAAGAGCATTGTTTGACTGTTGTTACCAGGCACATTCCTGATAGAGAACAAATGCTTACATCAATAGGAATCATGCACTTTGTAATTTATTCTTTTATTCACGTATGCTGTTATCATAATAAGTGCCAGGTTAACCATCTTAAATACAGGGACAAAATTACTAGAATAACATCAATGGGGGAAAGCAATATAGACATAGCTCATCAGTATTTCACTTGCATGGTTTATTTTATAGGGCTCTTTTTCCTTGCATGACCAAATGTTGCATAATTGACCAGACAGAATTATTCCACAGGACATCCAAACAAGATTGAAAGACCAGTGTCCTTGGTGAATAAACTGGGTAATACTTAGAATTTAAAATAGTTAATTTGATCAGATCATGTAAATTAAATGAGGTACCCCTTAAATATATTATGTATTTTCTCAGAAACAAGTCTCATTTTTAAACATATATAATTGGACACAGATTGTTACCTACATTAATACATAATTCCCTTGTAGTTTGAAAGTTTACAAATTCTCCAAAGTTGTCTAAATTATAACTGGCCAAACTTACATATTTGTCCTTTGCTTACATCTAAATAGCTCTGCATGTGATGCAAATTTATTAAACAATTTATGGTAAGGGAGCATATAAACATGGAAATTTCAGTTAAGATCCCAATAAATACCCATTCTATACTAAAACTATTAACATAATGATCATATTATTGTTACCATTTGGGTGTGATTTGAACTTTGGCATCACCCTAGCGGCAATGGGAGGTAACAATGCAGAAGTGCAAGTCACATTTTTTCTCTGTTCTTCCCCACTAATGCAGCAAAAAATTACAGGTCAGCGAGATTTAGAAAAAGTAGTATTTGTTAAAAGTATATTTTAGAGGATGACATCCATCCTAAGGAAGGCCATAGCCCTGTGGAATTGAGGAGGTGAAAAGATAAAAGAGTACGTTCCACGGGAGGAGCGGATTCTCAGTGAAGAAAGCTATAATAGGGCAGAAGTGGGAGGGTCTGTATTATGTTAGGGCTGCGATGAATGGTTACAGATACGTTCCTATGTGATTGGCACATGAGGTCATTTTGATTGACACATGGCTGCTATAGAGCTCTTTGTCTAGTGCACATGTGCTTACCCAGAATTCAGTCTGATGTAATTAGATTCATGAACTTTCAGGCATAAACATGGGATTATAATGATGGTATAATGAGGCTGAGATTGTGGGCAGGTTAGGGTAGTAAATTTTGTGCCTTCTGTCTGTAGCCGGATTAAATCCTGTCCTTTGTCTCTGGGGATGCAGGAATGATTAACTACCAATGGGGTGTTCTTTGGGTGGTGTCTGGGCTAGGCTTCTGTTTCTTTGTTCCCCTGTCTCTCATGTCTGACTACCTAACAGTATCAATGAAGTAAATTTTCGTTTTTTTTTTTTTTAACTTAGAGATTTTACTACTACTTTAAAAAGCAAATAATACTCTCTCCCTTGGAAGAATAGGGTTAATCAAAGAAGCCGAAAAAGAAATGGAAGAGGAAAGATAAAACTAAAAGACATTAGACGAGAGGAAACTAGATATGAGATCAGATAACATTTCGAAAATCATATTAACAAGCTAGAGAAAAAAACGTTAAAAATTTGATAGAATATTTTTTTCCTGGAATTGAAAAAGCATACTTGAAAATGTAGATTAAAAACGTACATAGTGCTGTACCAACAGTTACATCATGGTCATTCCTCAGATATATTTTAGTGAAACCTATGAGTTTCAAGTTAAAGAATTCTTCAAGTCTCTAGGAAGAAAAAGAAAGTGAAAGGCAAAAGGAGAACAAAACAAAACAAAACAAAACAAAAAATAAAGCAAACATGACAAAAAACAAATGAATGACACTAACTGCCCAGAATTAGTGAAGACCCCACAGGTTATGGGTTTATTCTCGAGAGATGGCCCACCAATCTCAAGTAGTGTTTTCCCAAAACTTCTATCTGAGTTACCTGCAAATCAGAGATTCCCCACTACCCCCTTCTCAGATTTGAGCCTTTGCTTGAACTGCTCATAGAACTCAGGAAAACAGTTTACTGACTGTTAACGATTTATTACAAAGGCTATGAAGGAACAGATGAGGAGATACGAAAGACAAGGTGTGGAAAAGTCTTGTACACAAGTGTTTGTGCCCCTGTGGAGTCTGGGTGGCCACCTTCCTGGTACCTGGTTGTATCATTGTTCACCGACAAGGAAGCCTTCCAAACCCCATACTTTGGGAGGGTTTATGGAGGCTTCATTGCCTAGACAGGATTGATTAAATATTTGGCCAATGGCAATTAATTTAGCCTACAGCCCCTTTCCCCTTCCCAGAGATCAAGGGTTTGTTCTCCAGGCAGCCAGCCCCTACCCTGTGGTTATCCCTATAGGGGCTTTGGAAAACTCATCTTTTTAACATAGACTCAGCTGTGGTTGAAAGAAGCTTTCTATAAATAACAGAAGACATTCCTTTTAACTTTTTTTGCTCTGGAGTTATTTCAGGAATTGAGGACAAAAGATCCAGTATTATAACAAAAGATACTCCCACTGCTCTTATTATTTAGGAAATCACAAGGGTTTTAGGAGTTCCATGCCTTAAATGAGAGGAAGACCAAATATATATTTATTATAAATCATAATACCACACACAAAAACTGACAAATATTTAACAAAAATAGAAATGTCCAGTAAATCAAATGCAGAATTCTTAAGTAAAATAATAAGAAATACATGTTAGCAATACCTTAAAAAATAATGTGCTATAATGTTACTATAGTGACATTATGAATAGGAAATAAATATTAGCAATACCTTAAAAAATAATGTGCCATAACGTTACTATAGTAACGTTTGTCATTTCAGTATGAATGACATAAAGTTGTCAAATTAGAATTTATTGGTTAAAAAACCACTAAATTTGACAAATTTAAAATATATATCTAACTTAAAAACACTCAGGTCTATGGCCAGGCTACCCTGAACAAGCCTGATCCCGTCTGATCTTGGAAGCTAAGCAGGGTCAGGCCTGGTTAGTACTTGGATGAGAAACCACCTAGGAAGACCAGGTGCTGTAGGCAGAAAAAATATATTAAAACAACAACAAAAAAACACTCAGGAAATAGAAATAACTGTGATTTTTCTTGACAGAGAAGTATTTAACTTGCTGCCATGCAGAAGCACAGAACATGTATAGTCTGAATAGGTCATCGAGTTGGTGATTTGTAAATATTTCTAGAGTTTCATAAAAAGGAAGTCATGTAGTATGTAATCATTTTTTTCAGTCAGCACAATTATTTTGAGATTTATCCATTTTGTAGCATGCATCAGTACTTATTCCATTTTCTTGCCAAGTAATATTATAATTTAATATTATAATTTGTTTATTTTTTTACCTGTTGATGGACATTTTTTTCCAGTTTTTATCTTTATTTAATTTATTAACATGGCAAATTACATTGATCAGTTATTATATTGGAAATTAAAAAAGGCAAAGTGAGTCTATACTTTATGATGCCCTTTTTATGAAACTTAAGACAACGCAAATTAATTTATAGTACAAGAAAGTAGTTCATTGGATATGGAGGACTGTGGGTTGGGGTTGGGGAGGAGGATGAAGGAAGGATTATAAAGTGACACAAGGAAACTTTGGAGAAAAATGGTTATGTTCATTTTCTTTATTGTGGCAGTGGTTTCACAGATGCATATACTTGTCAAAACATATGAAATTGTACACTCTACATATGGTTTATTATACCTACTTATATCTCAGCAACTCTGTTTAAAAAAAAAAAATAAAAGAGAGAAAAATAAAACTTATTCCTCAACCGAAGCTTGTAGATGTCATCTGAATTCCTTTTTAAGTATATCTGCATTGATGAAGATGCCTAGGATCATCCTCATTTAAAAGTTTTTTCTATCAATAAATAAGACAAAGTCCTTGGTGACATCACCTAAGTCACTGAGTTCTGTAATCTGTCAGGTCTAATGCCTGTCCTCTAAATCCTGAAAGTAATGGCTAAATGAATTATAGTTTTTGGTTTGGCAATAAATTGATTTTAATTTAATTCATTTTAAGAGGAAGGCATTTTTACCTCGTCGATTTTTTTTTTCGAATCTTTTTGTATTTACCTGTTTATTAAAGTTCACTATCTCCCTTTGGTTTATTTTTATCTGCAATAAATATTAATTGTTGATAATGAAGATTTAATGTATATTATCTTTTCTATTCAGGAAGATGGACTTCTTAATGCATATTTTCACTTAATAAATATTATTTCCAATATATCAACATTAAATGTTCATTTTGATGAAGAAAAGCACATACTAAGCATTTTTTTCATAAAGTAAAATCAGAATTCCATGATAAACTCTAATGATTCTGGAATATATATATGAAAAAAAATATGTGATGTTGCATTAACCAATGTTGTTTCTTTAGTTATATCATAGTTGTGTGAAAATTTATACCATGAAAAAACTTTTTTGTAATATGAATGTGTTTTCAGTCAATCCAGTAAAAAAGAGGGTGTGTTTCTTGTTGAAAAAGTTAAATATGTATTGTTAAATGAAATAATATATAAAAAAGATTACAGTGCAAAAGGATAAAATGATTAATATAACAAGGAGAGAGGTCGAG
>NW_006436811.1:5253917-5287246 GCF_000325575.1 Pteropus alecto | reverse complement strand
AAGTGATATCAAAGGCCTTTAGTTAAATAACCATTTTACCCACTATTTGACCTTAGTATCTTCAGTGCCATTTCCCTTCAACTCATGACCCTACAGGGACTTAGTCACCAACCAGATTAGCTTATCTCAGAAATAATACATTCAGACATTTCAGTATCTAACCACTTCCTCTTATCCTTCTAGCTTTTTCATTTAACTACTCTGGCCTCAACAAGATTTCTGTTTCAGCTCCAGCTTGTATTCAATTCTCTTGTGAGTGTAGTCAGCAATTTGTTTCATTGCTTTTTCAATCTAACTTTCTTACAGCTCCTCAATTTCAAGGAATCCAAATGTCTGCCTTGTTTGGCTTATACTCAGGGGTTAAACAGTGCTAGTGAAAATTTAACAGCTCCACATGGTGCATGTGCAACAATTCTACAATTTCAATTATTTTATTCTTTTGTTTGCTCGCTCTCTCCCATATCCTACAGCTATTTCAGACATCTCCTTTCCTTAAAAACCATTGCCTTACCTCACCGCCTGACTCTTGTTCTCACTCAGTAGGTAGGTAGTTTCAGCACTCACTGCACTGTAAAAATAGTAACAGTCAGAGAAGCATACCTGAAAAGTCTTGTAACTAATTTCAAAAATTCAAAGTCATTGGTATTAACATTCTCCCTCCCTACCTCCTTATTCTCAGATAAAGTGGAAAAATTTATACTTTCCTCTTAGCTTCATATTGCTGTCTGTACTCCAGATGCTGTCTTCTTTCATCTTCTCAAGAAAATGCCTCTATGCATTCTCAAGTCTCACTCTGTCTCACTCTCCTCTCCTCCCCCCTTATTCCCCTCTCTCCTCCCCTTCCCTCCTCTCTCCTCTCCTCTACAAGCTTTCACTCTCTCCTCTTTTGATAAGGTCTTGTTATCCCTATCACTTAAGCACACATTTCTTAATTACGAATTGATCTCTTCCTTTCCTGTCTTCATTCTGCATACACTTCACTTTTTAAATTTAACCTATAACGATTTCCTTTTCATTGTCATTACTCCAATAGAGACTGTCTTAATCTGGATTCGCACTGACCGCCATGTCATTAGTCAAATTATAACATTTTATTCCTTATCATACTTGAGCTCTAACAACACTAAATATCGTTCACCTGTTTCTCTTTTTGAAACTTTTCTTTACATCCAAGATTTGCCTGAATATTTCTGCTACTGTTCTAGCTGTGCTTATTTGGTCACCTTTTTGCAGAGTTTTCTGCCTCTTCCACTTTCACATTTTCTGAGTTCCGTTTGGCATATAACCTTGTAGCACTTTTCTTTTCGCTCTGTAAACTCTCCCAGATGAATGTCATCCAAGTCCTGGTTCCCATTACCATCTATATGCTGATCACTAACCTCTAACTCAGAGGACTTACCTCTCTCCTGAACCATTTCTATACGGCTATTAAACTTGTCCATAATTACAAAACTAAAATTATCCAAATTAACCATTTATCATTTCTGTCATATTCAACCATAATAAAGAATCATAACACCATATACCCTGTTGCCCCAGAATAAAATCAATTTAGTTATGAATTTTCTCTTTCCCATCACATTCAGTTTTCAAGTCTTATTAACCACATGTTCTAATTTTCTCTTAATTCCATTTAATTTTCTATGTTTCCATACTCTTTGGATTCATATTTCCAATGCCTCTCAGTCTACCCCAGCCCTAACAGTTACACAGAATCTCTATTTTATCTTGCTTCATTTTCCTGCTTGTTAGTGGTCAGATGACCTAATCGGGAATCAGCCTAATCTTGGATTGAATTCTGCCTCTCCTATTTACGAGCTTGTGTGACCCTGGGAGTTAGTCTTAACCACTTTGTTTTGTTCTCACCTGTAAATGTAAATAGTGATATTCATTTTATTATGGAGCTGTTAGGAGGTTATATGAGATAAAAACTTTATGAAAATACCCAAATCCCGAATGTTAAAAAATTGGTCAATGAATGCTACCTCTTAGAAACATTATTATATTAAAATAGAAATTTCTTCATGCTGTTTCCCTGCTTACATTTGAGCACTGGCTTCTATTATCCTTAGGTAAAATTTCTAACTCCTTCGCATACCTAAAAATATCCTGAATTCTGCCAGGACTTTTTAGCTCTCTACTTTTCACACCTGAGCCCTAGCCCATTGATAGGCACAGTGAATTTCTTTCCATCTCAAATGGAACAGGATAAACTGTTTTAGGCAGCAGTGGAAGACCAAGGCCCTTCAGCTAAGAAAGAGCATGGGAACCAGAAAGGAGGCTGGCATGGCTCAAGTGGAGTGAGTGAGTGAGAAGAGTAGTAAAGAGTTTGTCAGATTGATGGGAAGGTTCTATATCACTAGAAACTTTATATGCCAGGAATTCTCAACCTTGGTACTATTGACATATTGGATCAGATAATTATTTGTGGTGAGGTGCTGCCCAGTGTGTTTTGGATATTTTAGAGGCATCCTTGGCCTCTACCCACTGGTAATCAGTAGCAGTCTCCTAGTTTTGACAATCAAAAATATTTCCAGGTATTACTAAATATTCCCTGGGGGCGAAATCACCCTTAGTTGAGAACTACTGTTACAGGCTAAGGAGCATGCATTTTTTAATCTAGATGGAGAACAAAAAAAGGCTGTGAAAGATTCTGAGGAGTAGTGTGACATGTTCTGATTTACATTTTCTAAAGACCACTTTGACAATGAAGTTGGAGAAGCTGTTCACATAAAATCGTATCCCTCCAGATTGGTAATCAGATTTGTAATAAGATAGATAATAAGATGATTTACTGTGAAGTAGGAGCCATATCTTCAATTAGTAAGAAGACTATCAAGGAAGTTGCCCCGAAGTTAATAGACAGCAGCATAAAGATAAAATAAGAACACCCTAGTAGTTTGCAGGAGGCTCAAAGGAAGAGAGAAGAGAGTTTTTCACAGAGGACAGAGGAATAATTATCTGGAAACAGCAGTGGGGAGGATGGGGAATACCATCTTTCTATGGAGGTACCAGGGTGCTAAGGGACGGAACAGCCTGCAGTAGAGAAGGCTGACGAGAAACCAGAGGAATGGATAATGCTTGCTACCAAAGTTATGTAAATGTCGACTGTGTGCAGTTTGTTTACATTAAATAGAAATTGTTGTAAGTAGGGTGAAAAAACAAGGAATTCATAAGGGGAAGGAATATCAGTGGTTTAGAGCAGTACATACATTAGTCTGAATATGTTGTTTCCCCAAGAGAACCCTTTTCTAGCTTTGGTTATTCTTAGGAAAAAAAATCAAATTACCTGACAGGACTTATAAGTCTTGAATATGCTTATTAGTCCTCCTACCTCCCTAGCTTCCTATCCTTCCAAAGGTGCCCTAGAACCATTGCATGTTTTCAGTTTCTCTGGGGCCTATTCATTTTTCCTTCCTTCCTCTCTTCCTCCCTCTCTCACTCCTTTTCTCTCTCTCTCTCTCTCTTTCCACTCCCCACTTCCTGTCTTTATTTCCAATGGCCATCTTCTACTTTCCAATGAATATTTAACAGAGAAAGGGTAAAATTTAGAGAAAGCAAACAGGAAATAAAGAGGGAAGAAAACTGATAAAAATGGAGGAGGAAATTATGCAGTTTATAAAATCTTTTATATTGTTTTTGGGCCTGTTAACATTTTTGATTTTGATTTACAGTCATGTTTATAGTCTTTATTTATTTATTACAAAATATTTATGAAATACTTTATAGCTCCAATATACTCCTAGTATGATTTGGTGCTCAGGATAGAACAGCAAAATAGAGAGAGTGAGAGTGAAGGAGGGAGAGAGAAGAGAAGAGAAAAGAAAAGGGAAGAGGAACGGAGAAGAGAGGAGATGGGAGAATATAGTGAGTGAATGAGGTTGGGGGAGGGAGGGTGGGAGGAAGGGAGGAATGGAGGAAAGAAAAAGAAAATCATCGTGGAGCTTTCATTTTAGCTGAAGAGGGGCATATTAAATTAAAGAGTAAATTACATTAGGTAATAAAAAAGGCAAAAAGGGAAGATGATGAGTTAGTGGGTATGGGGTTTTTCAAATGTCAAAAATCTCAAAGGCAAGTGATGCTTGAGAATGGGAACATGGATCTGTCCACCTTTCAAGTCACCAGGGGCCCAGCCTTTTTGGAGGCAAGATTGTGTGGGGGATTGAGGGTGAGCTAGCACAAGACTGGAACATCCTGTGAAGTTCAAAGAGCCACAACATGCAGGAGAGCAGTTGATAGGGATAAAAATGAGCATAGGTTTAAAAGCAGAGCCGATTCAAAGATTTTTGTAGTCAATAGAGGCTCAGATTAGCATCTGTTCTTTCCGTTCATAGTTTTTATTAAAATTTGGAATTACATACACATGTATGTATGTATGTATGTATGTATGTATGTTTAAGTTTTTATCTTTACTGTCGTGAATTCGTTTGATTCCACCACTAGGCCAAATCCCCATTAGTTTAGGACTTGATCTCTTCACGCAGCTATTGCATTCCCAGTACCCAGCAGAGTACCTGGAATTAAGAAGGTTCTTCACTGAAAATTGTTACTGAATAACAGCGCTTAAAGTGATGGGAATATCTAAAATTAAACCATTTATTTTAAGTTAATTTTAGATGATATAGTGTTTGTCATAATTTGGACATTTTACGTATGCTCATGACAGCTGCAGAGAATGGATTATTACCCCTTTTATATGGATTAGATTAATAAAAATTAAGCAGATCATTTAAGGTTATATATCTAGACTATTTAAATGGCCAGATTAAATAAAGTCTCAGCTCCAGCATTTGCACTCATTCCAGTATATCCCAGTGCCCTTTAGTATTGATAGGAGATTGCTTTCAGAAACCCGTACTGAAATTTAAATTTGTCCTACACATATCCTTTTTATGTATTTTCTCTCAAGATCTCTCTCTAGCCTATATGAAATCTTTAAGTTCAATGCGCACATAAGAATTAAAGCTAAAAGTATAAACAAAAAGTGCTGGTTACTATAAGAATAGGTATACTTGAATATGACTTTGAGAATACTTAATAAAATCATAGAGCTCATTTATTAGCTGAGGACTTTATGCACATACACACTGTTTCCCTTTCTTATACTTGGTAGTATTTTTTTTTTCAATTCTCTTGGGAATTGATATTGATAATCTGTCATAATTTTCACCTGGAAACTCATCTTTTTTATTGTTCTTGATTTTATTGCTTCTGGACTTAACATTTCCTCTCTGAATATCTGGTCCATTATTTTTATTAAGTATTGATGTCATTTTTTCAAGTTATTTGAGATCACTCTTTAACTTTTAAAAATAATCAATACAGCATTTGTTCCTCTCCCGTCTTCCTTGTCTCCCTAGATTCGAAGATTTAAAAAATATATATTTTAAGTGGTTTAGTAAGTAGGTTGGCTAATACTTTTAAAAACCTAGTATATAATCCATCCATCACTGATTTGCTATGCCTGACACCCTTCATGCAAACATCTCAGAATGCTTTCCTGTTATTACTATATAACAGAATATAGAATTAAATGACGAGTTGCAATCAATAAGTCTAGACTTGATTTAAACTCAGCCAACTTTTTGTATCAATAAATATGAAAGGGGAAAAATAACAAAAAGTAAAAGCAAAGATGAGTACGAGATTTTTTATCATCCCAAACCATAAAAACCTAAGATTGGGATCCAGCAAAAGTTTGCTTGGTTGTGTGTGTGTGTGTGTGTGTGTGTGTGTGTGTGTGTGTGTGTGTGTGTTTCCCAAACATAATTGAAAAATTATATGTGAGTAATTATTTTCTTTCTTGGAGGATCATTTAGAAAATAAATGAAAGTTGTTTTTATTCCATGTTTTTAATCAAATCACTGAAAATATGAAACCCTTAAAATACGTAGATTCTCCATCTTTCATTTTATCTAATGATGTAAGGTTTTGCCTCTTTTGGATGGGAAAGATAACTTCTAACTCCTAGATATTCTTTTGGAAATGGATTGGAAGTTGTCAGTGACCTTTCTATGTATGCCCATACAATTATATTATCATCAGAGACTTGTAGATGAAAATTTTCAGAGAAACATGAAGACATGTCAAAGACAGTCACCAACTTCAAGTAGTAAATTTTTGCCCAAATGTTTTATAAGGTTAAAAAAAAAAAAAAAAAAAGGAGAAACTCCAGAATAGGCAGACTTATTTTTCTCCTTCAAATTGATTAATCATTCTTTCTTACCTGTCAATAGTGAATAGATCCAACATAAAGCATTACTTTTAAAAGAACCATAAAAGATATTTAACTTTTCATATGTTTTTCTTTCTTGAAAGCTAATATTGCTGACTTGTTTTGGTCCCTTAAAATATACTTTAAAAATAGGATTCATTATTTGTAGTATTTGTAGTAGCTCAGGCATCAACAAGGACAACCACTTTAAAACAATTTGTTTTTGACTACAAATGCAAGTAGACTAGGGAACGGACCGGACAATCTGGACTTTGACGTGGTATACAGCTTCAGGCTGCACTTACATTGAATAATTATTTAATTTAACAGGACTCAACAATACATAATGTATACCCTGACAAGGAAGGATAACAAAAATTCTTTGTTCTTTGTTCTGAAATCCTTTCTTTTCAAGTTTCTCTGTCCTCTGAATTCCTCATATGTCTCTTTTACCTCTTTACTGTGAATTTACCTGCATCCTTGAAGATGTTAAAGATGTGGACATACTAGTTCTGACTTCCCAAATTCGGCCAGTTTTCCCTGTAGCACTCTCTGTTCTTCAGAATACTTACCATAGGTGTAAAATTCATTGTTGGATGATTTTATTTGGAATGCTTCCCAGCCTAGGGAGGAAAGAGATCATTTCTTTTTTGTTCACCTTTGCAAACCTAGGGCCTATAATAATGAACTATATGTAATAGCTTTTCAATAAATACCTGTGGAATGTGTATCTTTATGTTTAGTCATCTGAATTACTTTCTGGATTATTCTCACGAATGGTTAGGCCACAGAGTATCAAATTTACTGTTTTTTTTTCCCCCACCAATGTTGTAATTTGGTTATTTCTACTGTTGAAATAAGGCCCTGCTCATTTTTTTAATCATGCTTTTTTCCCCCCTACCTTTATGTAAAAATATATAAGGCCAAGAATTTGAGATTGCAGAGGAAGTTAGAAAATTGGAGATTTGTTGCTACCATCTCTTTTATAGAACACACCTTTTCTTCCATCTGTGTAGAGAAGTTGCAGACTAGAGAAGACTAATACAGCATCACAGTAGGAAAGACCACCGATAAAAATGAGCTTTGGGCTAATATTCCAACCTGCTAGACTTAATAACAGACTTCCATACTATTGAATTGAAGAGTGGATACATGTGCCAAGTATCTAACTCGCAAAGGTGCTGTTTTCCCAAGAAAGTACATTAAGATTTGAAAGCATCTAGTTGTGTATAGATTGTATTTAAAAACTATGTATTCAATTAGAATCACAATTATTCATCTTCCTTTGTACATACTGTACATGTCCTGTTTTATTCTTCCACACTTTCATACTAATTTTTCTGGGGTTTTTTTGGTCACTATCAAATTTTATTCTCATTTCAAATTGCTTTTCCTTCTCTTTCCTTTAAATTTTATCTGTGCATATGCAACATTTATATAAGAATATTTGAATTAAATCTGAACCTAATAATCTTTATAGGATATAAAACAGAACACAGGAAATATGCTTCAAATTTAACCAGTAGAAATTTATTTTCTTCATATTATAGTCATGTTTTATGAATTCTTTAATTATAGCAAAGGAGAATAAAAGGAATTGATTAAACTGCCAGTGAATGTATATATATATTTTTATTTGATAAGGACTTTGAGAAACCAAAAATAAATTTTCTTTTTCTCTTGAATAATATTGCCTTAGTAGCTTGCTGATATGATAAAGAACATGAGTTTTTAGTTCAAGTTCCTATGGCATTATAACTTATGCAGTTCAGGTTTTTTTTTTTTTTGCTGGGTTATATTTTCACCATTTTAAAATGACACAGTTGGCTGAAATTATTTTTAAGTTTACATCTACATCTAAGAGTCTATGATCCCTCTTTTTTTCCTCTTTATTTTCATTATAAAAATACGTGTTTGCCATTATTTCTTTTAGGTCATTTGGATAGTATTTTGTCTACATAATTTCAAAGATGTATAACTTGCACTTAAGAAATACAAATACGGCTTACACATTTAATTTGGTAATGCATTAAATATTATGGATTTCATTTTGCCACAATTTTATTTCTAGAACTCCATTACTTGGTGTCAGTTTTTGCTTTATTACTTAACTATATGCTTTCTATCACAGAATTGGGATAATTATTTTTGAAATAGTACTATTGAAAGGATAAAGCCATAATCAACCCTGTTCTTTCTTTTTTTTCGAAAATGGCATATTGCTCATGATTCAGAAAGAATTGTAATAAAGTTGAATATTGTTTTTTCTATTAGTTAATTCCCTCGTGTCCATTTGTCCATATCTCTGAAATTCATAACAGTGGCAATGAGGAATCACTGAAGTTGAAAGCTAACTAAAGGGTAAGAGTATAAGTAACATTATGTTTTGAATTAATTTTATATAATAGAGCATTGTGACATTTGTATAAAAGTTCAGAGAGAAATGTAGGCTATGACTTCATTGAGAATTTATTTTTAAGACTCTTAGATAGTTCAGCAGAGAATTCAGACCTGGAATTCAAAGGGCAGAACAGACCTATTAAGTAATTCAGTTCATCCTATAAAGCCAAAGAGAAAGGGTAAGAAGATATAATCACTCATTTTCTGAAAGCTAAGATGTAAGAATCAACTAAAGGATGGCTAGGATATTAGTAGCAGATAGATTCAATGGCTGCGTTAAGTTGACAGCAATTGTCTGGCTTCTGCTATGAATCGAGGTTATCAAATAAACTTATGCTTACTCAGAGAAATCATAACCCACATCATTGAAACTGAAAACTATGATGCAATTTATTTTTTGCATTAAGGAAATACCACACAAAGAACTCTGTGATACATTATTTTCCTGTCATTAACTTCCATCCATAAGTTGACTTAGGTCTATGATGAACTCCATTATATCATCATTTTTTCAACATTAAAAAAGGGACAAGACAAAGAAAAGATAAAACTTCCTTAAGTTAATGAATATCCAAGGCTTGGTTTTATTTCTGCATATGAAGGCATGTAGTTCTGCAAACATGGTTTTATTTTAAAAGTAGTTAATCATTTAAGAAATAAAGTTTCAGTGATAGGAGACAAAAATGGGACAATATCGGACATCATGGTCACTAAAATGCAGAAATTAATTTCATAATTATAGAAAATCTTCTTGAAAGGCAAAATTTGCAAACAATGATTTGTATTTTCCCCAATTTTTCATATTGTGAGTAAGCATAATACACTTTGAGGAGTGTGACTTGTCTTCCATGTGAATTTATTAGCTGTCCTTTGATTATTATTAAACTATGGAACTATGATAAACTATTTTAAAAAGATTCTAGTTTCTTAAAATTATCATTGGTTAATAATCATTTTATTTTCCAGTATATGTCCTAGTGTGTGTGTGTGTGTGTGTGTGTGTGTGTGTGTGTGTGTGTGTGAGAGAGAGAGAGAGAGAGAGAGAGAGAGAGACAGAGAGACAGAGAGACAGAGAGGTAGAGACAGAGACAGAGATCCCAGAAAGTATTTATGAACTGAATTGAAAAAATATATGAAGCAAAATTCAGATAATGTGCTAAATTATACTATGGAAGATTAATAAACCATTTCAATAGTGACCCTATATTTACACTTCCATCATGAGCTTTTAAAAGATATATTTTTGACTAAGTCACGTTTTCTTCATATCAGCTTTTATTATACATCAACAAATGTTACTGTACCTTAATTTTACAAATACATTTAACCTCTTTTTCTTGGGTGTAGGATAATATCATTTAAAATATATTGTAACCTCTTTGAGGGCAGGAATTAATAATATACTCTTCAGTCTGTAAAAATAACATTAAAGATTCTTTTATATAAATTATGATCTATTCATATAATGATTTACAATAATAAGGTAATATGAAAAGATACAGAGATATGTTGTAAAATAAGTAAAATATGTAGATTGGTATATATATAAAATATTGCATTTTTTATTAATAAAAAACTTTGCACACAGAAAACAATCTGGGAATGTAGTGTGCAAAATTGGTAGCTATATATTTTGGGTAAAATAGCAGATTTTCCTTTTTTATTTATAACAATTTGTACATGAAATTATGTTTGCATTCAAAGACTTTAGAAGCAAGTTGGCCATGCAGGAATAGGAAAAACAATATGATAGAATGTTTTAATGTTTAATTAATTTGTTTTTCTATAGAAAGTAAACTTAATTTAATTCTAAAATTTTTCACATTATTTTTATTTCATTAGCTTACTGGTGATATACCTTAGCCATTAAAGTAAAAAAAAAAAAAGAAAGTCATAATTATATTTAAATATATATATAAAAACAGTATAGTTGTTCCTCAAAAAAGTTAAACATAGACTTCTAAGTATATTTGCAAAATAATTGAAAGCATAGAATCAAACATATATTTATACACCAATGTTTATAGCAGCTTATTCACAATAGTCAAAAGGTAAAAACAACCCAAATTCTTCTTGTCTGATTACTAGATAAAATGTCATATATACTTATATATAATTCAGCTTTAAAATATTATTCAGCTTTAAAATAGAGTGAAATTCAGATATATGCTACAACATAGATGAACTTTGAAACTATTATGCTAAATAAAATAAACCAGATCCAACAGGAAAAATATTGTATGATTTCTTTAATATGAATTACATAGCATAGGTGAATTCATACGGTCAGAAAGTAAAGAGCGGTAACCGAGGGCTAAGGGGAAGGGATAGTGGGGGATTATTGTTCAATGAGCACAGAGTTTTAGTCTTGAATGATGACAAATTTCAGGAGATGGATTATATTGATGGTTGCACAACATTGCGATGTAGTTAAGGCTTCTGAATTATATACTTATTAATGGTTAAAGTGGTAAATTTCACATTATGTGCATTTTACCACAATAGAAACAATTACCAATATATGTTTTTTTTAAAAAAAATTTAAAAACAAAAGTGATTGTGTGTTTAAATTACATCTAACCTGATGCTCAAAAGACATTATTTATATTTTAGTTAAAATTATTTTAACTCAGATTCATTTATAGAATCATGGCGAATTAACAATGTAATTTTTTTTTTTTTTTAACATATGCTGGCTAGATTTATTGTCAGTTGGATAAATGATTCTGGCAGTGTTTTACCTAAGGCAGTTGTATGGACTGTGAACCTTTAACATTTGTTTAGCCTATAATAAATGCTGTGCAAATCAATCTTCTTGATATGGTATTACAAACAGTCATGCTTTTATTTTTAATGAATTTTCTTGCCAATTTGACCAAAATCCAAGGGAAAGTTAGTTCTAAGTTACCAGTAAAAAAAAGAAAACAACAAAGAGTATAGTCTAAAATAATCATTATTCATGTGAGAAAAGAATTTTCATTATAGCTTTGTTAATTCAAAAATAAAGGAACTTTATTAAATATAACGTTTTTGGTTTCAAATGACCTATTCGTTTCAATGTAAAAGACTTTCTCCTTCAATTCTATTCCACACATTTATCAATGTATAGAGTATGTTGGAAATTAAATTAACCCTGAGGAATTTTTTTTTTTTTTGAGTTGTATTTACTATTCTTTTTTGTCTGGCTTTTTGTACTTTTTTATACTTTACAGCTTTCTTTTGAGGCAACTTTTATACTCAATATTTAAAACATTATGGCCATATAATTGATTTAACTATTTACAACAATGAGTATAATTATTATAATTTGCTAACAAAAGTGGAAAAGAGAGGACATTACTGTAATTTACTTAGGTGGCCACGCTGTCGAATGAAGTCAATGTGTAGATAATGACATGTATTAAGGTTAACCCCTAGGGGGATTTCTGAGACTATCCTGATAACTGCCCCTTAAACGTAAATTTTTATGTTACTATTACAATCCCGAGTGAAGATACAGAAGACATGTTTACTAAGTCAAGGCTGATGAGGATTTCAGGCTGTCATAGAAGTGTAGATCCTCATAGAGATAAAAACAAACAAAAAACAACAACAAAACACATGTAATTGACACATTAAACATGTGTGTGACTATGTTAGCATAATTTTCTAAAGGAATAATAGTCCTAGAAGGAATAATAGAATCTTCATATTGATTGGGCATACTGTGTATACAGGAAAACAGCCCCAGAACAGATTATATTTAACTTAAACTGCTGAGTTTTACATATGTCAGCCAAGGCAAACATTTAAGTCTCATCAAGGAAAGAAACTCCTATAACGACCCTAATTCCTAAGCACAATGAAGCCACATATTTAAGGTAGTCAAGGAATGGAAGCATGAAATAAGATCTTTATTTCAGCCAAACTGACTTTAAGGATACATAGCCAGAGACCAGTAGTTTTAAGTTATTAACATGTCGGAAACAAAGTATTTGTTCTCTTGAGTGCTTCTTGAACAATCTCCTAAGAATGAACTTCAGACAACCAAGAAAAAACCTAGAACAAACTTCAGCAAACTATCTGGTGGGATTGTTGAAATATATGTAAACTAAATTATGGGGCTAAAAATTATGTTATGTTCTAACAGAATTATATGTTCTAACAATGTAAATAGAAAATGCTGTTTTTAAAAATAAGTTGGTATTTTTAAATACAATTTTAATTTGTCAGCTATACTTTAATAAACTGAAAAGTAAGATGAATGATTACCTCATTAGTAAGATGAATTTTTTCTCTCATAGCTTGAGAGTAAAAAAAAAAAAAAAATGAAATAAATGTGAAGCGAGTGAGTGAATGGTGGAGTTACTAGCAAGTTTATTGCATATAGTGGGGTTATAGAAAATTTGAAAAGCAGTATCTAAAAGAGCTAATTAGTAGAATTATAATGTTGAGAAAACCATCAGTACAGATAGATATAACAACAACAAAGACGAAGGGCAACTAATTCAAGCCAATAAATTGGTTCTGTTAGTGAATGTAAATGGACTTAATCGTACCAATTAAAAGAGAAAGTATTTATAGATTGCTAAAAAGCAAAATCCATCTATGTATTATTATAAGACATACAGAAAATGAAAAACACAAAAACATTTATAGAAAAAAAGGATATTCCTGAACATACCAGGAAATGAAAAGTAAAATAGAATAAAATAAAATAACAAGATACAACTCCCACAAAAAATAATTATATAAGACAAAGAAACTTTTTATAGTGCCAAGGGCTACAATACGTAATGAAAACACATCAATATCTTTCATATAAATGAAATTACCAAACAGGCCAAGAGAAACACATAAAACACATAATATGAGATATAAACATACCTTTTTCAGACCTAAATGGATTTAGTTGGCAACAAATTAATAAGAATGTAAAACACTCAAACAGCATAATCAATATGGTAGATATTAATAGTGATATTTATCTAACTCTGAATCCCAGCTGTAGTGGATGTCTTTCCAGTTGCACATAGAATTTTTGCAAAATATGACTTTGTATTACATGAAAGAAACATTATAATCTCTCAAATGTAAATGATACAACCAGCATTATCTAATCACAAAGCAATAAAAATTAATGTTAATTTCTAAAAATATTAACAACAAAAATATAACAATGAAAAAACTTCATTGAATTGGAAACCTAAAAGAAACACTAGTGTACATTATTGGTACAAAATATAATTTGGAAAATATCTAGAAAAAATAGTAAAATTTTATATATAAGAATCTATGGGACATTGCTAAATCAATGCCTAGAAATAATTCATAGAAATCAATACTTCTACAGTTTAAAATGAGCAAAAATGTAAATGAAAGACTTAATTATAAAAGAACAAAGGAAAATAAAGAACATATAAAGAATCAAAACTAATTATTTGAAAAACAGTGCTAATTTAAACAATTTTTGTGGTTTGTTTACTTCTTATGGATCTCATAAAGCAAAGAGGGTAGCAGGCTTAAAACTACAAGGAGAAATGGTGAGGAATTCCATATGGAGAGGAAGCCTGATATATTTCTAGGAACAATGATGAGTTGAATTAGATTCAAAATTATTTCCTATTCGAGTGATAAAAGTTCTATTTTGTACATAGAAAGTCAGTATCAGTCTACTACACATGAACGTTACATACCTAGTATTGCAATAAATGAAGGAAAAGGAATGAACATCTTGGTGTTCCAGGCAGTGACCAGGGATAAAGGGAGCAGAAACCTGAGGCTGACCTAGGACAATGGTTATGAGTTCAGCAACAGTGGGTAAGTGAACTGCAGAGAGAGGAGATTCAGAAGTAAGCATAAAGCCAACCATTCTTTAATATCACAGGTGACCACTGACATATGTAGTAAAGGGATTGGTGGGTAAAGAATACGGTCCTCTACATATAGAATGAGTACTTAAGCAATTTAATTTAGTTGGTAAAGAGAAGAGAGATGCCATAAAGCAGCAAAAACTTTGTGATATTCCAATATATGTATATGTAAATTGTATAAAACATTTTGACATATTTTACTGATTTGGATTTATTAGAGTTAGAAGTCTTCGTCCATAAAGAAACAAACCAAGAAAACTCAAATTCTTCATTGTTGTCTCTAGGGAATCAGTTACCTTTGGAATAAATAAAATACATAAAATAAAATAAAACAAAATAAATAAAATAAAATAGGTTATTTTTCTCCTGGGGGCTTAGGTAGAACGAGGTAGGTGAATTTAAACATGCAAACACATATTCTAAGATAATATATTATTTTTCCCATTGGTCATTTCAGTGTTCGGTAGACTCATAGTTTGATAGACTCACACAGGATGTTCAGAATATTTCTGTTTTCTTTTTTGGTCTCTGACCACTTTGATTAATACTCTTTATCTACAGTAGATCAGTCATGCACTGTACAGCTGAAACAGTTTGCAGGTATCAAAGGGAAACTGGCACTGCATGTTATGTTCGAAATCATGTGTGACAGAACTGTTTTATTGTTCTCCCAAATCTGAAATAGGTCTCTATTTAACTAGGAAATGTTTCCCTATAAATTGACTTCTCTTTCACATTCCTACTTACCACAGCCACGATGTCTGTCACTGAGAGATAGAAAAAGCGCCCATGTAGGGGATGATATTGTAAGCCCCTCACTTGATAATGTCGTCTTCAGCTTCCTTAGCTAATTAATTTTTTTCATTTACTGTTTGTTTTCTTTCACAAAAATATGTATGACTTACGAATTTGAGACAACCTTATTTTTTGAAGGAATTCAGGGTTGACCATATGTCAGATATTTACAACACTGAGGAAGTTCTAAACTGCTACAGTTTTGGTTAATTCAGCTTCTTAGTTAAGGTATTCTATTATTCATTGATCACTTATACTTCTAATCTATAGAATCTTTTCTTTTCAATAGATGAGTCCTTTTCTTTTGAATGAATGGCTGAAATATCTTACAGATACTGATTTTCTAATATATCTGGATGTTTGTATTATACAAGCAATTAAATTTATATGAAGTGCATCCGAGAATGGTATTCTCTCCTGTGACTCATGCAATTACCCTGTAGAGCTTTAATATCTGACGATGATTTTTTTTTTTTTTTGTAATTAAAATTTAAGTGTCAGGTCCTACAACTCTTGGCATATAGTGAGATGCCATTTAACTGAGTACTATTTCATTGTAACTCTGTCATATTCCAACATAGTAAGTCTTAATGGAAAGACTTTGGTTGGATGCAGAGTCATTATAATTCCAGTGCTGAGTTTTAGTTATCAAAGGAGTAACATGTGATATCAAGAACAGCAGATACAACACAATCGAATGTGATTGAATTAACAGTGCTGCAACTAGACTCTTTTTATTTTCTGTTCATAAAAAAATTCTAAATTAAAAAAATTTTTTTCTAACTTCCAATATTCTATCAATTTATCCTTTGGTATGATTGACATGATTTTTCTATCATCCCATTTCAATTATATTCATGTTTACTGATTCATAAAATAATATATTGTTGTATGTCTATCCTGTGAAAAGCATTTTAAACATATTTTCTAAAGCATGGGACAATACATGAATATTTTATGACACGTGTGTATGATATAAACAATATTAAAAGAATTATGTGTGCAATTATTTAACTGGAAGTAAATTTACTATTAGTGCTGCTGAAGAAAGTGATATATAACCTGAAGCTGGGAAAAAATTAGGACAATAAAGGGGTAAAGAGGATATGGAAGGCAGAAACTTCCAAAGGACTCTGGTTTTTAGACTAAGGAGGAAATTACAAAAAAAAAAAAGAAAAACCTCTATAGAAGGGGATGCATAATTCTGCATATGGATTAACACAAATTCTGTGCTAAATCTCAAGTTGTTCATGTATGCAACAGACATGAAGCAATGTAGAAAAGATTTGATAACTGAACTACAGTATAAACTCTGACCATGTAATTTCAGTCATATGTGGGATGTGAAAATGAAAGAAAAAAATAGATTAAACAGGCAAACAGACTCATGGACACAGACAGCAGTTTACTGATTACCAGAGGGAAAGCAGGGAGAGGAGAAGGTAGATAATGATAAAGGGGGTCAAATATGAAGTGACGGAGGGAAACTTAACCTTGGATGGTGAACACAAAATGAAACAAAAACAGAAACAAAAACAAACAAAACTATGACAACTCTCAGAATAACCCATGAATGGTGGATTGCAGGGTAGACCCAAAGAACAATGCAAAGTTTTCAATAACTGCACTGATATTTGAACCCACAGAAGATGAGACACAAATTGCTGCCTGAATCTCTATAGGATGGAAAAAAAGATCTAACAAACAAAAACAACACAACAACCATAACAACAAAAACCTTCTCTAGAGAATTTGTAACAAAACCCAAAGCTGATAGTATAGTATTCAAAATATACAAGCTACCATCTAAAAATGGCTAGACAAAGAAAGGCCCAGGAATATCTAATAAACATTCAAAGGAAAATTCTGTCAGTAAATGCAAACCTGAGAACCCAGATGTTGGAATTATCAGACTTCAAAGCAGCTGTTTGTTTTAAGCATGCTCCAAGAAGTTAGGAAGCACAATTTTGAAACAAATTGATGCAGAAAGTCACCCTAGAAAACTGAAAATATATAAAATGATACAATAGCAATTTTAGAACTGAAAATTATAACTCAAAAAATATCACTAGATGAGATCTGTAGTAGAATGGAGAACACAACTGAAAGAGTCAATGACCTTGAAGATAGAACAATAGTTATCCTATTTGAAGAGCAGAAAGACAAAAGATTGGGGAGAAAAGGAATAAAGCCTCAGAAACCTGAGGAATGATATTAAAAGTCTAATATTGGTGCCATTGAAATCTCAGGGATTTCTCAGATTGCTGCAGAAAAAAAAAATAAATATTGGTAACTTCCCAAATTTGTTAAAGGACATGACCAAGAGGATCAGGAAACCCCAAACAGGATAAATTGAAAGAAAAGCACACCCCGAAATATCATAATCAAACAGCCAAAAACCAAAGATAAAAGAAAAATGTTTTGAAAGCATCCAGAAGAAAAAAATACCTAATGCATGTAAGAGAATAATAATTCAAGTGTCTGAGCTTCTATTCATAAATGAAAGAAGCCAAAAGACAGTGGAACAATATTTTTTAAAGTGCCAAATGAAAACACTGTCAACCTATAATACTATATAAGGCAAAAATATATTTTGAGAAAGATGGGTGAGATATCTGAAATTTGCAGATATGGGAAAACTTAGAATTTGTTAATGACCAAATTGCTCTAAAAGAAATTCTTAGGGAGGTTCTATAGTCTGAAGGAACATGATACAAGAGGGAAACTTGGTACTTCTTGAATAAAGAAAGAATGATAGTAAAAGTCAATATCTGAGTAAATATAATAAACTGTTTTTCTCATCTCAAATCTTGAAAAATATGTGTGACACTGAAACTATAAAATTGATCTCTAGTAATATTCTGGATATAATATCTAACACTGGCAATGTTTAAGTTTTCTCTCTTCCCTGATCAGTCTGGTTAGAAATGTGTCAAATGTGTTGATATTCTCAAAAAATTAGCTTTACCGTTCCATTGATTTTTCTCTATTTTGTTGTTCTTTGTTGTCTATTTAATTATCATTTTCTCTTTATTGTTTTCCTTCTTTAAGTTTGTTTAACTTGATAATTTTTTTGAATATATAATCTCATTTATTTGAGATATCTATTTTTATAGAGATTCAGCTCTGATTTTTCTTCTAAGTGCCGGCTGCTTTAGTAGAATACCACAAATGTTTATGTAGTTTACTATTTACATCCACTTCAAAATACTTTCCATTTTCTTTTGATTTCTTTTTTGATGCATGGATAATTTAGAATTGTCATTTACTTGACAAATATTTAGGAGGTTCCAGATATCTTTCCATTAATCAGTTCTAGTTAATGATATTGTGAAGAGGATATACACGTTTCAAACCTTTTTAATGTACTGAAATGTGTTTTATAGTTTAGAATATGCTCTGTCTTAATAAAAGCAACATGTACTTGAAAAGAATGTGTTCTATTTTTAGGTGGAGAATTTGAAGTAAACATCAGTTAGGATAAATCAGTTTATATTGTTTTTCATATCTGTACTCTTACTAATTTTCTGTTCACTTAATTTGTCAAATATTTAGATGGAGTGTTAAAATATTTCATTATAATTAAGGATTTGTTTATTTTTCCTTTGAATTATCTCAGTTTTTACTTCATACGGATCTCTGAAATTATGTTTATATGTTTAGGATTGTAACACTTTCTCAAGGAGTTTACCCCTTTCTCAAATGAAATGACTACCTCAGGAAATATTATTTTTCTTTGAAATTTACTTAATTTTAATAGAGCAACTTCAGTGTGTTGATATTTGGATTAGTGTTAGCATGATATATCTTTTTCCATCCTTTAACTCCTCTGTCTTTGTATTTAAAGTGGCTTTCTTGTAGGCAGCACATCATTTGGTCTTGCTTTTTTATTTAGTGTTATAATCTTTGCCTATTAATTGGGGAGTTTAGACTATTCATATTTAATATATTATTGAAATGGTTGGGTTTCCATCTGCCTCTGTTGCTATTTGTTTTCTATTTCTTATATTCTATTCTTCTAATGATTTTTATATTTTATATCCTTTTTGTATTTTTTAAACATAACAATTGAATAGGACAGTAAAAAAAAACAAAAAACTGATTATTCACTATAGGGAGTTTGTTCTACAATGAAGATGTTAGTTTGATGAGAAGCTTGGTTGCAGAGGGAAGGAGGCGATTATGCTGCCAAACAATATAGATCAAGTTAAGCATTTAAATTTTTATCTTAACAGAAACTTTATCCAAGGTCATTGAAATTCAAATGTTGAAAAGATGAGGTTTGCATTTTAATTAGACCCTCTGATTTGCATTTGAAGAAAACCTTGTAGATGATGTCTACAATACTGAGAAAATATTTAATGAAACTATCACATAGAAGATTACTACTATGTGGCATAAACCAATAAAAAACAGAAAAGCAATAGAAAAAAATCAATGAAACCAAAAGTCAGTTGATTGGTCACATAGAAGATTACTACTATGTGGCATAAACCAAAAAAAACAGAAAAGCAATAGAGAAAAATCAATGAAACCAAAAGTCAGTTGATTGCAAAAAAAAGATCAATACAATTGACAAATCTTTAGTTAGACTGATTAATTAAAATGGGAGATACAAATTATCAATATAAAGATTGAAAGAAAAGACATCATTACCAACCTTATGGAAATTAAAGGTTAATTTCACTTTATGAACCACTTTATGCCAATAAAATAGATAAATGACAAAATTCCTAAAAAGGCACAAATGACCATAACTGATTCAAGAAATAGGAAAATATGAATAAATCTATAAACATTAATGATATTGAATAAAAACCCAAGGCTCAGGTGACATTATTGTTGAATTCTTTCAAATATTAAAGGAGAGAATGTTTTAAAAAAATCTTTCAGAAAATGTATGAACAGAGACTGTTTACTAGCTTATTCTATGAGACCAGTATTACCCAATACAAAAGCCAGGCAAATATATCACAATAAAATGCACAATAAAACTACAGAGCAATGTCTCTCATGAATACAAATACAAATACTTAACAAAATATTAACAGATTTTTAATAAAACTTAAGAAGTATCCCAGGAATGTAAGTTTGTTTTAACATGCAAAAATTAATTAATGTAATATACCATATTGATGACATATGAGAAAAATACCATCCCAGTAAACACAAAAAATGTTTTAATAAAATCAAGTAATTATTCATGATAAAACTCACAATAAACTAGGAATAGAAAGGAACTTCTTATTCTGACAAATTATATCTATGAGATTCTTAGATCTAAGTCATACTTAATCATGGCACTGATGATGTCTTCTCTCTTCATAAGTGTCAGGATACAAGGTTACAAAAAACAGTTGTGTATCTCCATGTCATCTATCTGTGCAAATGGAAGGACAAAACAAATCACAGATCCAGAGAAAACAAGTGTGTATTAGTTAAAGGATTTGTAACCAGAATATATTTCTATTATTATTCTATTATTTCAATGTCTGATTACTGTAGCTTTATAATAAGCTTTGAAACAATATAATAAGTTCTCTAACTTTGTTCTGCTTTTGAAAAATGGTATTGGCTATCTTTGGTTCTTTGTACTTTATTGCCAATTTTAGGATCAGTTTGTCGATTTTTATGTAATTTGATAGATATTACATTAAATTTATAGGCAATTTGGGGGATAATTGTCATCATAATATTGACTCTTCTAAACCATGAACATGGTGTGTCTTTTCATTTCTTTAGATCTTCTCAACAATGTTTTGTCATTTTCAAGGTATATATCTTGCACTTCTTTTACTAAATTTATTCCATAGTATTTTATTTTTGAGACTATTATAAAATGAAGATTTATATTAAGAATGCTAGTTGCTAATATATAGATATTTCATCTATAGATATGAGCAGCTAATAAGTACATGAGAAATGCTCAACATTATTAATCATTAGGGAAATGCAAATTAAAACTTCAGTGAAATACTATTCACATCTAATCAAATGGCTATCACCAAGAACTGATAGTACCATGTGTTGGTGAAGATGTGGAGAAAGAGGTGAAAATGTAAAATAGTGTGGCCATATGGAAAACAGTTTGGCCTTTTCTCAAAAAGTTAAATATATAATGTAGTAACATACAATCCAATAATTCCTTTCTTTGGTATTTATTCAAGAGAACAGAAAACATTTGGCCCTACAAATTCTTGTACATAGATGCCTATTGCAGTATCATTTACAATAGTCAAAATCAGAAAACTCTCTAAATGTTCATCAACTGGTAAATAGACAAGCACAATGTGCTATATAACCAGAAATGTTAAAACATAGATAAACCTCAAAGATTTTAAGTAAAATCACTAGACACAAAAACTACATAATGAATCTAAAAATTCTATTGAAGGCAAATTTCCAGAAAATGAAAGCAGATTATTTGCCCAGGACAAGGAGTGGACAGGGTGATTGACTGCAAATGGCAGAGTGAAGTTTTGATGTGATGGCCACGATCTATAACTAGATATTAGTGATGGTTGTGTAACTATAAATTTGTTAGAGATCACTGAAATATTCACTTCTACTGGAAGAATTTTATGGGTTGTAAAAGCTGTTAAAAATCTTTTAATGATTTAAACATAATTGTAATAGTTCTTTGAAGATTCTCATAATACATGCTTTGAAGTCTTTGCTAACCCCCACCTTGCTGCTGGCTGAGCTACACAGGGATGAGGGAACTACTTGGGCAGTTAAATTGAGACTCCTCTCATGTGAGACTGCTGTTTTCTTGGGGATTTCCACATATATATAGTTTGAGAATCAGTTGGGGACCTGGGAAAAGTTTGTACTTAGATTTTTTTATCCTATTCCGGGGATTTTCTCCCTAATTTTTCAGCAGCTCTACTGTTTCATTACTGTCTTCTGATATTTAGATCTAGCAACGTGGTGAGTTTTCACTGCAAAATCTGATAGAAATGAGAGTACCTTCAGGCCCCAAAAGCCACAGACTCACAATTCTTATATGTCATAGTCTCATTTGTTTAAGAGGAAATGCTCTGCCAACTGCTTAAGCACTTTCTGGTATTTTAAAATCTTTTTTTTTTTAAAGTGTACTCCTAGGGGATAGGTCTTTATTTTCTTTTAAATTGAAAAAGCTTGTTCAAGACAAACACAAAGCACTCAGATATGACTGGAGAATGAGTGAAAATATTTTACTTGAAATTTTATGAGAACATAGTGAGAAAAATGATCTTTCTAGTGCAAATGTGGTGAAGAAATTGAGAAGGAGTTTTTAAAAAAATATTTTTATTTTTTAATTATAGTTGGCATGCTATATTATATTAGTTTTAGGTGTACAACAACATAGCGATTGACATTTATATAACTTAGAAAGTGATCACCCTGATAAATCTAGTACCCATCTGACACCAACATAGTTATTATAATATTATTATAATATTATATTCCTTATGCTATACTTTACAGCCCCATGACTATTTTATAACAACCGGTTTGTACTTCTTAATCCCTTCCCCTTTTTCACCCCCCTCCCATCTGGCAACCATAGAAATGTGCTCTGTATCTACGAGTTTGTTTCTGTTTTGTTTATTCCTTAGATTCCACATGTAAGTCAAATCATATGGCATTTGTCTTTCTTTGTCTGACTTACACCACTCAGCACAATACCCTTTAAGTCCATCCATGCTGTTGCGGATGTCAAGATTTTATTCCTTTATTTATTTGTTTATTTTTACCATTCTTTTTTCTCTATTCATTTATGCATTGATGGACACCTAGGTTGTCTCCATATCTTGGCTATTTGTAAATAATGCTTCAATGAACATATGGATACACGTGTCCCTTCATAGTAGTATTTTGGGATTCTTCCGATAAATAGGGAGTAAAGTTTTGCAACCATACATTGGTAATAAAGTACTCTGGTATATCTTAATTTCTCCTTTATCTGTCTGTATATAATTAGAAAAATGTTGGAAGTTTTGTATAAACTTTGGTGTTTTAATTACAAGAACTAAGAAGAGAAGTCAAGTTACCTTAAACAAAAAGGAATTTATTAGAAAATATTAGGAACACATGGAATAGATGGCAAGGCTGGCTAAAGTAGGCCTGAGTATGACAAAGGTCCCAATAGCTTCCAGGGGGCACAGAAGGAAGAAGTGAAAAACAGTTGACCAGTCAAGGTGCATGAACTTGGTGAACGGATCACAGCAGACTTGTCTTTTATTCACTCAAGATTCAAGTGGTAAAGACTGGACGGGCCATCTCAGGTCATATATCCACCTTGACTTTACCGGAATTCACAGGAAAGGCTGCACAAAGATTGCTTTCAATACTCACAGAGAAGTATCTGAATTTAATTTTCTCCAGTCTACACAGAAGATAGAAGAGGCACCTAAAAGACAGTTGTGATTCTATAAGGCCATAGATACATAGTCCAAAAATTTGGTGATTTTTTTTCTCTCTATCATTATAATGAAGTTGTATGGTCTACTTATGCAACTTACAACTCCCAGTATATGGAAGTGCCTATTTGCATAGGAAGTAAATATTTATTAACCGACTTAGCATCCTATTAAATAGAAGCCCCTAAAAATTGAATGAGAAAAGTTTTATTCTTAAATTTTAAAACTGATAGAATTTATGATATTCTTATACTTTTATTTTAATATGATTAAGCAACCTAAATAATGAGTAAGTTATTCCATTACGTAGCTTTCCCACTTACTTTTAATGTTTTAATAATTGAGGGAAAAAAACATTATAAATTGACTGGAAAAGCAGAAAATGAACTCAAGCATGTCTGTAACAGATGGTAAAAACAAACACATCATTGTTATCATTTTATCATTTCTCATTAAATTCATTATTGATTCTAACACTTATATTTGCTCCATGTTTCCCAAGATGGAAGAAAAAATGGTTTGTATATTACTCAAGGGGAGAGAGGAATACTTTTGATAATATTTACACATAAGGAATCAGATGTGATTACTTATAGTTACAGACCCTTGCTATTCACTTAATATATCTGGAGACAGACAGGGAACTGAGTCCTGAAATAGGCTGTAGGAAAAACGTAGGAGAAGCATGGTGAAAGCAACAGGTAGAATGAGACGAATTCACCCCACTTTCCAAAATAAGTAGTAAGTGTCTAGAAAAATGTTCAACTATGCTCATATTATTTTATTCAGAGCAACAGTGGAGAGTTTTCATCTTGCTTTATTGAAATAGTCCCTTAAATAAGAACCATTGAAACATTCTAAAAGCAAAATTAATTATAACATATTAATCTTTTAAGGAAGCTGGTAATGTATTAATTTCTGAGTAAGTGCCAAGTAAGAATTATTATATGTGTATCAATGGCATTTAAAATTAGTCAATCTCCTGAGTTTTGTTATAACCTAATCTATTTTATGCTTACACGTCCTCCAAGTTATTCTTTGCCAACATGAATAAGAAATTCACATGTTAGTCATGTTAGCCGTAACTCATCTAAAATGAATTTCCCTACTTTAGGCTACCAGTGTGAAATCCTCAAAAAACCGCCATCCAACCCCATGAGAATCATGTAAATGACACACGGTCACATCATTATGGAACAGACTTTATGGCATCTCTTGGATCCTTTACACATTAGGTGGTTTGTCTTGTGAATTCAAAACTGCCCCAATATCTGAGAATGTCAATATTCTTTAAAACCAAAGTAGAGAAAGAAAAGAAAAGAACAAATGCCAAAAAAGCTTTTGGTTTTTTTTAGAACAGACTTTGGGAGGGTCAGGGGAGAAGAAGAAGAAGAAACTGACAGGAGGATATAAGAAGATTTAAAGAAAATTCCTTTTTTTTTTTTTTTAACTTTTTAACTTTTAAACTTAAAAAAAAAACCCAAACTTTTATAGAAAGATGAGAATTAATTGGTTTCACATCCTGATATCATCTCATAAATTTAGTTCCATTTAAAAAGACAAAACCCAGTAGGAAATCTTGTTCATGGAAGAAACATGCTTCAATATGCCCAGTCAGAGCAAGATGAAAGGCAGTGATTGGTAAGAGACATAAAATTTTATCTTAGAAATACATTTAAAAATAAAAATTTTATGGAAATCCCCACACTTTACGAATAATAAGCAGCCTGACAATACAAATAAATAAGCACACTTTCTATTTGTAAAGAAATTGGTTATTTTTTTCAAAACTCACATTTTCTTGTTTTATGTTTTATGAGTGTAAGTTAAACAGAGTATCATTAACTACAATTGCAGAAGAAGAAATAATAATTCTGGAAAATGAATTAACTTGATTTATATCACATAGTTACATAGGAATAGAATCAGATACAGTATCCCACTTTCTGAATCCTGGTCTAGGAATTTTATTCTATATTATACTGCCTGAGTACTGCTTGTTTAAGTAATAGAGGATCAAGAAAGCTAAATGCATTTATATTTTATTATCTTGCACTGTGGAAAGCACACAGAGGTAAAAATATAGATCTACATCTGGTGGTCTGCAGAGCCCTTGAACTTGTGGATTAACATTGAAATGTACCACCAAATATGACAGAATTATCTTGTAATGGAAAATGTTACTTTCTGTAGTTGGGGTAGGTAATAGGCACTAAAGAAAGCAGAAGATTAATAATATTAATTTGAATAATTAGAGAAATAAAAACAGAAGTAGTTACATCCTAACTGTGTTCCACATGTTTGCTAAATCTTAAATTCGTAATGAAAAATAATCGTCGTGCTCCATTAAAGAGCATCACACTTTACCAGGTGTCGAAGAGCTAAAAAAAGATAACAAATGATCTCTGCTCCTCAGAATATTTTATCCTTTTTGGATTTATCAAGATCTGTGTTAACTTATAGCAACTTATCTATTAGTCTTTTCTGCTCTTATTTTTATTATTTAATAAGGTAAATCTTGAAGCTTAATATTTTATTTGTTCTGTATATTACAAATAAGTAATAAACCAGTTTTTTTCCATAGTGCATTCAATAGAACTTTTTCTTCTAAACAATAAACAATCTGATAAATATTATGAAAAAAGACCAGAGGGTCGTTGTCAAGTAATTTTGCATATAAATTAAGCAAAATAAATTTGTTACCTTAAAGTTAAAGTAAAACAGCTATTATAACTTTAGCACTTTTCCAAACACTTAACAATCTAATCTTTACAAATGCCCTAGTGGGGAATAAAATGCAAAATGTCTCTTCCAAAGCAGTTATAATCTAGGAAGTGGCACGTTAATGAAACTTTTGCCTTGGTATACCTTTGTCATCTTAGACAAATTACATTAACGCTTGTAACTTCAGATAAGTTGCTTGACTTTTTGATGTTTCATTAGTAACAGTAAGTAATGTATACAGTTTTCAGGTACCTTATAATTTATTACTCTTAAAATAAATACTTCCATGAAACCTCTATGTCAGAGAGTATATCATTAGACTATTATTTCATAATACATCTATTTAGACCACTGTAATATTTCATAGTTAGCAATCTAAGCAATCAAAATTGTTAGGCAAATGACACATACCAAATCGTTTCATTTTATTTACACATCCACATACAACAATAAAATTATGAGAAGGAGGCAATTATGGCCAGTGCTAACTTGATGAAAGAGAAATGTTATTTGTCTCACATTTCACAGTCAGGAAAAGGAAAACCTAGGGTTTGAACTTATGTCTGGCTGGTTTGAAAATTAACGCAATTTATATTATACCATGCAAAATTTCTAAAATGAGTAAGTGCCTATCAATACCGAGTGCATCCATCCTGCACTAATTTTGTTTACACTAAGGTTGTTTGTTGTCCCTTAGGCTGGCCTTATGATATTCTTCAAGTCAAGCACTAGGTTTTATTCATACCGAGGCTTCATATTATTATTATTAAGCCTATGGCATGGTGAGTTTCTCATAAGAACTTGTCCAATGAATGATTGTCCACTCTAAATGGGAAAGATGAAGAGAAGGAATGAAGTAGATAGCACAAGACCTAGGGAAGTGGGAAAAATGTCTAGTGAAATGCTTAAAATTGGGGTAGCCAAATATATTATAATAATGGAATTGACTACCATTTAATATTCAAATGGTTACTTTGCTTTCCTGAGATTTAAACCTGTCCTTTCTCTCATTAATCTTTTAAAAATTCTGGTGCACTCCTACATCAAACTACAAAGTTTTCGTACAGCAAAGGAAACCATCAACAAAATAAAAAGACAACTGACTGATTGGGAGAAGATATTCACAAATGATACATCTGATAAGGGGTTAATATCCAAAGTATATAAAGAACTCATACAACTCAACAACAGAAAAACAAACAATCCGATTAAAAAATGGCAGAAGACCTGGACAGATATTTCTCCAAAGAGGAAATAGAGATGGCTAATAGACATATGAAAACATGCTCACTGTCACTAATCATCAGAGAAAAGCAAATTAAAACCACAATGAGATAACACCTCACACCTGCCAAAATGACTGTCATCAATAAATAAAAAACAATAAGTGCTGGCAAGGATGCAGAGAAAAGGGAACCCTCATACATTGTTGGCGGGATTGCAAATTGGTACAGGTGCTATGGAAAACAGTGTGGAGGTTACTCAAAAAATTAAAAATGGATATACGTTTTGACCCAGCAATTGCATTTCTGGGTATTTATCTAAAGAAAACCAAAACAATAATTTGCCCATCTACAGATGACTGGATAAAGAAATTATGATTCATATGTACAATGGAATATTACTTAGCCATTAAAAAAATCCTACCATTTGCAATGACATGGATGGACCTATAGATTCTTATGCTGAGTGAAATAAGTCAGACAGAGAAAGATATGATTTAACTTACATGCAGAATCTGAGGAACAAAAAGCACAAACTAATCAAAAACAGACTCACAAATATAGTGGACAATTTGGTGACGGACAGAGGGGAGGGAGTTTGGAGGACTGGGGCAATGGGGTGAAGGGTTAAAGAAGTACAAATTCGTAGTTGATAGTTGGTCCCAGGGATGGGGAACACGGCAGAAAGAATGCAGTTAGCATTAATATGTTTGCTAAGTGGACCAGGGGAGGGAGGGTACAATTGGGGGGATCTTTTTATGAATTATATAGATGTATAACCAATGTACTTTATACTTGAAACTAATTTAAATAAATAAATAAATTTAAAAAAATTATGTTGCACTTATGAATTATTTGGATGATATTCATCGTGGGGAGAATTTAAAGAAGGGAGTTCATTTCTATGGATCTGCATGGTACAGAATGGAGTCAGAAGTAATTGAGACAATATAAATTCTATGAAAATTTGCAGAAATGTTAGGTATGGCTGAATCTTTTAAGAAATTTCTTTATGCCTTTGTTGTCTGGGTTATTGGATCTGCACAATTCATTGAGTTTCTTACGATAATTGAATATAACAAATGCGTGCATATAAAACTGTATACAAATGTTACTTTAAGCAAAACAGAATTGTTTTATATCAGGACTTACTTTTTTACATGAAACTTAAAGGATATAAAATATTTTTTTGTGAAGAGCTTACATATTTTTCATTAGAGAATTTGATCTCTTGGCAAATTATGTACCGCCTTTGTGATTCTATACGGGTGACAGAATATTTTCTCTCTTGGCTGCCACAGGCATAGAGCCAATGATTCTGAATCCAAATATAACTTCATGTGAAGCCTCGAAAAGACATGCTAGAATATGAAGTGATACTGTTTTGCTTATTAAAATGAGTTTATTTTATAAAATTTGGAATTTTAAAGTGACACATGAACATCTAAAACTAAAGATAAGATAAAATCCAAATTCCCTCCAAAATATTATTAAATATAATTATACAACAAACATATAATAAATATATAATACTATACTACAGAAAATATATAATGTTATAACAAATAACATGATGAATGTAATGGATGGAATCACAACATAATATATGAAAAAGTTGTTTAGGTAAAAATGTCCTTGTTCCTTTTCATTTCTCAGTTACATTGTAGCCAATTTAAAAATATATATATATAAATGTGCTCAGGTTGCTTCTCTTCTCTTTTTTAATACTCTTCACAGCTCTTAAGATAAAAATCAAAATATTTTACTTCTTTTACAAGGTTTTACATGATCTGGTTTCTGTCAGTTTCTTCAGAATCCTTGCTAATCGGCCCCTCCATCCCTCTTGGCTAATCACTCACCTTGATCTTATTTTAGCCATCCTATATTCTACTTTAGGATTGCTCGAAGTTATTTCTCTTTCCTCATTTTGCCTCTTTGCCCAGTAAATTTTGTTCGTGATACCCCTTCCTTAAGGAAACTGCTAATTACCTAGATTTAGTCATATAACCCCTGCTTTATGTTCTCATGGCTTTCTCGAAGTTCTTATCAAAGTTGCTTACATAATTATTTATCTGTGTGCTCCTCTGACTGTAGTCCCCAAGGAGGCATATGTCATGACCAGTTAGCTCGCTACGTCGTTTCACATGTGTACCAGGGCTGTTCCTGACATTTGTGGAATAGAAGAATCTTCAATAAATATTTGACATGCCTGGCTTAAATAAGAACCTGATATTTATAATATTACAGAAATATTATCAATAATGTGATGAGATAATGAAAAGAAATTGCAAAACCACATTTAGCCAGTAGTAACTAAATGTCTGGTTTTAACATTTAATATTTCTACTTGAGTCTTGTGGTGCAAACTTAATGACATTTCCAAAGATCAATACAATAAGTTTAAGAGAGGTTAAATGACTCATTATTAAATGCAAAAAATTTAATATACACTTTTTAAAATCATATATTGATATCTTCTTTCAATGAACTTTATATGTTGATCAAGCTGGGTTTAAATAATAACTCTTTTCCTTATTAGTTAAAGAGTGTCAAAAGTCATGCTTCATGAATTCCACATCTAAGATAGAAAAGACAACATATCTTGGATTAGCCATCTTGGGATGCCCACCCTTAAGCCAAGCCACCACACTGTGAAGAAGCCCAGTTCATATGTAGGGGTTCCACTAAGAGCCCTGTTGAGGTCTCAAATGATACCCAGGATAAACTGTGAGAAATCTGAGTGAGGAAGCTTGTGAAGTGACTCAGGCTCTAGCTGTCTGATTGCAACTGCATGAGAAAAATCTGAGCAAGAACTACCTGCAGGAGTCCATTCAATCCATAGAATCATGATAACTCATAATAATAAGTGATTATCTTATGCTGCTCAGTTTTAAGAATGTTAACAGCAATAAATCACCGTCAAAGAAAAGAAATTATAGACATTTGACTAGGAACTATCCAAACTGAAATAAATAGAAAAATAAAAGCATCAATTACCTGTGGCGAAAGATTAAATGTTGTAATATAAGTGTAATTAAAGTCCAAGAAAAAGGAAGAGAGATAGAATATTTAAAGAAGTAATGGCCAGACATTATCATTTTGCTTAAGAATATAAATTTAGAGATCCAAGACCAATAAACCTAAAGCAGAAGGATCATGTAATTAAAACATATCAAAGCACATGGCAAATTGCTGACAGTGATAAAGAGGTAAATCTTAAAAAAGCCAGAGCAAAAGGAAATTCCACACACAGAGAAACCAGAGAAAGAATACATCTGTTATCAGATGGTATATATATCTAAGGACAGTCTTTACAGTAGTGAAGAACAAAACAAAAGCTTACCAATGTAAAATTAAATATTCATTGAAAATTCCTCACTGAAAATATGAAGATGAAACGTTTCCAGACAAGCACTAGCTGAGAGAATTCATCATCTAGCAGGCCTATACTATGGGAAATTTAAAGTAAGTTTGTCAAACAAAAGGAAAATAATGGTAGATGGAAATTTGCATATATGCAAAGAAATAAACAGTAAATAGAAAACAAAGGACAAGATAGCTTGTTGAAACAGAACTGTATCAACAATTCCAATAAATATAAATGATTTAAATACTCCAATTATAAGGCAACAAATATCAGCTTGGATAGATACATATGTTCATACATACGCTGTTTATGAGACGCTCACTTGAAATATAAAGATTCACATTAAAAGTAGAAGGATAGGAAACTGCCATAAAAATAGTAACTCAAACAAATTTTGAGTGCTTATATTAATATAAGCCAAAGTATATTTCAGTTAAGAAATTTTATCTAAGATAGAAGGGTCATTCCATCCAATAGAGACATAGCAGTCCTAAATATGTATTCACCTAATAATAGTGATTCAAAATACAAGAAGTATAAAGTGATAGAATTTAAGGGAAATTTATATATTAAGTGTTTATATTGTAAAATAAGTATTAAATGATCTAAACATCCACCTTAAGAAACTAAACAAAAAGAAACATAAAAATCCAATGTAAATAGAATAAAGTAAATAACAAAGATTGACAAAAATCAATAAAATTGAAAAAGAACAATAATAATAAATATTAAAGCTGGTTCTTAAAGAATCAATAAAATAGATAAATCTATAGCTGTATGGATAGATACGCACACAAACGTCAGAGACAGAGGGGAGGGATAACTGCATAACCTACTGATGTTAAAAAAAATAAGAGAATAATATCATTATTATATATCAATATATTTATCATGGTTTTAAATGCCTTGGAAGACATAAGCTACCAAAGCTTTCTCATGAAGAAACAGATAATCTTAATAGCTCTACATTTAGATGCTAATACTGCCTTCTCCAAATTTGCAATAATATACGCTTCTAATAATGGACCTCTATAGACTCACAGTGAATTGGAAATAATTTAACCTCTTTGTAGTAGAAAGTTTTCAACATAGATCCGTATCCCCTAATACGTTTGTCTATTTAATTTAACTGAAACTTATATTTGAAAAATAAACTACATTTAATACATTCTTTTTGCAATCAATTTCTTTTCCATCCTAACATTTTCTATAGAGAAGATTCTAAATAACTTTATTAGTATGCCAAAATATTTCTGTGAATTAAAAATTTAATGTGATCTCGCAGTTTTACTCTATAAATCTATGTTTTAAATAATGTCTTTAAGTGCAGCAATCTTTCTCCTGAGTATTTACACAAAAAACCTGAAAACATTTATCCTCAAAGATACATGCACCTCGATGTTCATTGCAGCATTATTCATGATGGCCAGGACATGGAAGCAACCCAAGTGTCCTACGATAGATGATTGGATAGAGAAAATGTGGTACATATATACAATAGAATAAGTTTGGTGTTTTAAATGATACAGGTCTAATTAGTATATAAGATAGATGGTCATTTGGCACTACACCAAAATTATAAATTAAAGAAGACTCTTGAAAATTTTAGCTTGATTCTTTTCTGTTTTCTGTGGCATAGGCTTCTTCTGATGGAAAATCATAACATGTGATTCAGTGAATTATAAATAAGGATATGTAGTATATATCCATTTTTAATAAAATCCAAGAGTCGAATAATTATGTTTAAATACTTTAATTAATCCCAAACTTAGCAGTCTATTATAGTATTCACCTTCTTTTCTTTTTCTTCTTCTTTTTTTTAATGCCTACAGCACCTATCCTATTCAAGTGCTAACCAAGCCTAACCCTGCTTAGCTTCTGAGATCAGAAGAGATTGGACACGTTCAGGGTGGCATGGCTGTAGACTCACCTTATTTGCTTTTGATAATTATGGAGTTATTTTAGTAACTTATCTTTAATTATTTTTTAATAAAACTATACATTCTGGAATATAACAAAATATATTTCTTAATCTCAAGAACAATAAGTTCAGATAGTTTGGGTTCATAGAGTGTGCCAGTGACTGGTAAACTGTTTGATCCTGTGTTATTTTTTAGAATGTCATTTAATGATAACTCCTAGGGTGTTGTTGGTGATTAAATAATTTATTGTATGTTAAGGATTTAACAGAATAAATTTAGAAATCTTAAATAATCATTTTTTTAAAATTTAATTTAATTATTAGTTTCAAGTATACAGTACATCAGTTAGACATTTTATAGTTTATGGAACTATTCCCCTGATTACTCTGTTTTCCCTCTGGCTCTACACATAGCTATTATATGCCAA